>NW_027553404.1:0-174944 GCF_045843805.1 Urocitellus parryii
TCCACCAATACTCGCAGAGAAAATTTGTTGCTGTAAAGTTTTGGAAACAAATTTCATTATATATGCCAAAGGCCTTGGCCTTGTCCTCATAGGATGACCCAAGCTAGAGAAAAACCTTTTCAAAAATATTGAATGTATTTTAAAACAATAAGAATAATTGAATATCTTCTTATAATAAACCGTGCACTCAGCTTTAGAAAATATGTCATCACACAGAGCAATGCAGATGATCTAAAATGAGCAAAAGTAAAATTGAAAATAGAATGTGTCACCTGAACTCCAATGTCCAGACAGGCATGCACGCACGTACAGGGTCAAAATACAGGGATGAGAAAATAGCAGAAAATATATGAAAATGTCACTTTTGCAAATAGTGTTTGGTGAACTTTGTTTATATTTTCTCCGTTTCGTATATTTTTGGGTCCCGTCATTACACAGCCTTTATGTTGATTAAAAAAAAAAAAGGTGGATGAGAAAAAAAGATACAAGGTGTATGTGATGATGTTTTAATATTAGTAGAAAATAGCATAATACACACCCATGTCACCTCCGCAGAAGAATATTCAGTGAAAAGTTTGGAGAATGCCAGGAACACCAATCCCAATGGTAAATCAACTGGGAAATATTGCTGCTCTTGAAGAAAACCCAGCACTTAGCAGGCAGAGAAAATAAATATTTATTTAGTAACTAAGCATTTACCTCCTGGGCAAGAGGGTGGATGGCTTGTAAAATTTTAATGTTTTTTTGCCAGGATGATCTACTGGCTCTCAGTTTGCATTCCTGTTGTCAGGGAGAAAATAGTTATTTCCCTTACTTTGCATATCAAGCAGTTTTTCTTCTTACTGTTTTTAAAAACTTCCCTGATGCCCCTGGAGAGCGGGGAGGGTAAAAGCGTGTCTGTGGCCAGAGTGTGCCTGTGGTTGTCTCATTGCTGATTCCAGGACACTCCTGCAGAAAAATCTTTCAGGTTGTCAAGGTGGGAGTGAGACTTGACTGTGAACAGGAAGCCCACCGAGGTGCTAGTTTCCTCCTGGCAGGAGCTGGTGACCTAGGCAAGTCACTGCGCTTTGGCTCATTCCCCACCTACCAGAGAGCTCCCTCTGCATCAGGTTCTGTTCTAAGTGCTGAATCCCCTATGCCTCCTTGCAGGGGCACTTTCATTACGTCATTTTCCAGACAGTGAAACTCAGGACCAAGAATGTGAGGTCATGACCTAAGGTGACTCCAAGAGGGTGGTCCAGGCCAGCTTAGAGCCCCCTCAATATAGCTTCCGAGTCTGAGCTCTTTACCAGAGCAAAGATACTATCTTTAGTATCTTTATTTTTGTTTCTAGTTTTAGTCATCAATTTGGGTGGTAGTACAGACATCCTGCTCATTACTGTGATCTTCATAATTATCTTTCTCCTTCTCAGACTTGTGTTTTTGAGGTGCTGAGTGTAGATGCATAGAGCTTTTAAAGGCTGGGCTTCTGGCATCTGGACAGACTGAAGACGATAGCATGGGTGAGGAGCATCTGTGACCAAAGAGGAGCTCTGTGCTCTTTGGCCATGCTGCAAATGTGAGTCCAAAGAGAACTCACCTGACAGGTGAGCTGCCGAGCTCCACGTGGGCTATTGCATTGGAACTTCTCAGCCCGATACAGTGGATGCTGCTAGTCCAGCAAATGGGTGGGAAACCAAGGGCCTGAGATGTGAAGATGCTTGTTCCCTCCCAGGTGCTGATCCAAAGATCCCCCCGTAGCTGTTCTAAGTCCCACCTCCATGCTGTTGCTGCATCACTAGGCCTTTTGATTTTTCTAGAAAGCTCCTCTGTTCTTCTCCCATGGAGAGCATTACTGACTTGTCCTTGAATCTTCCCTTATCATCAAGGCCACTTGACCTCCCTCAGACCAAGGACTCACGCTGAAAACCCTCATCCCAGCTGCGGTGATTTTCTGAAATGAGTTCTATTAAATCTCCTAAGTGTCACAGATTCACTGAGCATTCGCAGTGCTGTCACAGGCTCTTTCATCTCCTAAAATTGCCATCACATCGTAACTTAATAATTAGAGATGATCTCAGCTCCTAAGGCCTTCTTGTGTATGTTAATATCAACAGACCCCAGATGCCCTTGCGGGGGCTGCAGTTCATTCCCCACAGCATAAGAAAGGGAAAGCAGGAGAAAAACGTCACCTTGGCTCCTTTGTCACCTTGTGTCTGTTGCATCCAGACCTGGAACAGGGGAGCCTCTTGGGAAACAGAGGAAGCAGGAGCGCTGCTCATTAGGACAAAAGTTGCAGGCCCCGCTGAAGGCACTGTGCTTACTTCCCTCTGCACCTCGAGGACTGTTGGAGGAAAATGGCTGATGTCTGTAGCCGCCTCTGGGATGCTGTAAGCCAGGCCAGCGAGGTGGGGCCACCTGTCCCCAGACACCTCTTGTTACAGATCTAAAGCAGTGCTCCCCCAAATGCATGTACAATTAGTGACTGGCGTAAAAGACTATTTAGGTGTTTCACAGGTATAAAGCTCCATAGCCTTGAATCATTTATTGAGAAAATCATTCCTTTGGAAGGGGCTTCTATTAACTTCAGTTGGTAAAATTCACTTTGGAGTAAATATGTCCTTAATACTTGTGTAACTGGTGCTAATCATTCTTTGAACGAGAGAATAAGCTCTAGGTTCACAGCCTGTAGCTGATGTTGGAACGTGTAGGCCTCTGCCATCACAGGGCTGGGGAATCAACCCTCATGAATTATGAACTGAACATGAAATAAGACTCAGAAATCACACAAATGGAGAATGAAGTAATCTTCTTGACTGCTGTCAGTCAGAAGTTATGAGCTGCTCTTTCAAATGTGAATCGTCTGTCTCGCATGTCCCCATGAATTGGACTTAGCCTCCCATACTTCCCAGCGAAGGGACCATCCTGGACTCCTCCTGGGCCTCCCTCCTGGCCACCTCACTTACTGCAGGAAAACATGGCTCAGCCTGGAACTGCACCATGGTCAGGCACTTTGTAAGCACTGGGGAGAGAGAGTGATCAAGAGAATAAATACTGCATCAAACTGGAGACGCTCCACGCTGGCAGCTCACAGTTTAGAGGAGGAGAGGAGGTAGACCTAAGCTGAGTTTGGAGATCCACAGCATTGACAAGTGCTAGGAAGAAACCAAACAGGGCCTTGGCAAGGATAGTGGTGAGGGATGGGGTACCTTGGGTGGGGTAGCTCTGGAAAGCCTCCCCGAGGAGGTGCCCTTGGCGTTTGTTCTGCAGGAGGAGCAGGAGCTGGTCACAAGCAGAACTGGATACACATATGGCTGGAGTGTGGGCTTGGAGGAAGAAGAGGGAAGACATGAACTTTGAGAGGCAGAGAGGGTGAGATCCTCGAAGGTCAGCTCCTTGCAGGAGGCCAGACCCTATGCCTTGAGCGATGGCCAAAGGTTCTGTGATCATTTTGGAGACTGTACTTATGAGATGGAAGATGGGTTGAAGGGAGAAGAGAGGGAGAATAGGAGTGACTGTGTTCATGAGGTGGCGCCAGATGGGAGAAGGGAGAATGACGATGACGTTTACCAAACAAGTCCTTACCACCCGCCAGTGTCTATGCTAAGCGCCTCAGATATTCAGCTAATCTGACTGAGCTGGTGAGGCTGAGGGAATCAAGCACTTTGGATTGGCAGGAAATGCTGGAGGAAGAACTTGTAAGGGACCAAAGAAGGGCAAAGGGGTTTCTGTTTTGGGAGTCAACTGAGCTGTTCATTGATGCAGTCATTCAGAATACAGTCGAGTCCCCACTCAATATGCCAGCTGGTTCTGGGGAATGCTATGGTACAGTATGAGTGACATACCGAGTCTCTGTCCCCTGGAGTTTGAATTCTAGAGCAGAGGCAAGTTATACACAAACACTCCACAAATAATCAGTAGCTTGGTGTGTTTGCAGCATTGTAATTGGGGCCTTCTTGATTCCTAGGATCCCATGGGTCTGTGGGGCCATCTGGCTGGCAGTAGGATTTGCAAGTTCATGCTCAGGGGAGACATTCTGGCTTACCCAGGGGCTCTGCAAAATGTAGTCTAGACAATGTTTTCAGATACTTTCACTGCGTGCGGCATGGTGCACCTTAGAAAGGCCACCGTGAAGTGTTGTTTACAGGGACCACAGTCTCATTTGGAGATGAGTTATCAGTTCTCTTGATGTCCCCCAAAGTGGAACATGAGTAGACCCCCCTGAGTATTCCTCTTAACGGGCGTGACACACAGCTGCTGCTGGTTGGCCAGCCTTTGATGCCAGGAAGCTGACAGGGCCAGTGTCACTGGGTGGGGGCCATATGTCCTCCAAATAAGCACTTTCTTATCCTTCTACTGAGGGAAGCTGGGCAAGAACACAAGCCCCTTTCACGGTACAGACACCTAGGCCTGGCCTATAGGCGAGGAGCGTTTCATTTCCCATTTACTCTTGCTCCTGAGAGAGACTTTACACAGTGCAGAGGAACACAGACGGGAAGCCCCGTGGATGGTTGGCAGTGTCCTCCTTGAGAGCCTGCTCCCTTCTCCTTGGCTCTGCAACCAGCCCATCGTCTCCCAGGACCATGGCTTTGATCAGCTGCCTGCTGAGCCTCTGGACCTTGTCTGGTTCTTTTGCTGTTGGATAATCTGAAGTTTGTAGTTCTTGGGAATTCACATCCTCAGGCCCTGTCGACCCTTAAGTCTTTGTCTCTCTTTCGTTTTTTGTCCTCCTTGTTCCTGGCATACAGGAGGTGTCCAGGGTATGCTGTCTGATCCAGCCTGGTGGGACTGTCCCCTTTCCTCTGCAGGCTCTGTCCTTCCCACCTGCTCTTTCCCTTGTTCTGTTTTCTACTGTAGGATACCTCCTCCAGCCTTCTTCTGCACCCTCCCAGAGCTCCTGTTTAATTGCCATATCGTCCACGAAAGCTTTCGACATTCTCCACCACAAAGAGGTGGTCTCTTGTCCTCTGCTTCCTGCAGAGATCTGAACAGCTCAAGTTGTGGATCACCACTGTAGGAGTGCCTTCACATTATTGTCCAAGTAGGCATTCTGTTCACAAGCTATGTGGCTCTGTGAGACAGCCCAGCCGAATGGCACATGTTCTAAAGATCTTGTAGTTCCCTCTACCAGATTGTTAGCTCCCAAAGAGAGAGAGAGAGAGCTCTTAGCTCCTTCCAACTGTATCCCAAACGTATCTTGTGTGTCGTTAAGGCTTCATAGTGATTTGTTGAGCATTTATTTATACACCCCACCACATACACACACACCATTGCTTTTTTTTTTTTTTTGGTCTATGTATAGGAGAACTAATTGAAAATATTTTATTAAAAATGCACCAATCAGCACTAGAAATGGTGATTCAAAAGTAGTAAAGTAATATTGTAAAGTAATATCTTGTAAAGTAATATTGGTGATAGTCAGCATTTATTAGAATCTTATTATGTACCAGGTACTTTACTGAGCACTTTATATACATATTATCTCACTTTATCCTCACAATTACCCACTGTGATATTACTCACCAATATCATTTCTGTTTTGAAGAGGAGATAGAGAGGTCTAGAGAGGTGAAGTAACTTGACAGTGCTGAAGCCAGTGTTCCAACCCCGGAATTCTGGCTCAGGTTGCCGTTTGTTCTTGGTTAGTAATCATTTTCAGGCATAGACTCTGAACTGTCGTGTGGAGGGTATCGTGTACTAGTTTTAACTTTTAGCATGGCGTTTTCGCTGACACAGGAAGGTCACTGTTTTTTCCTCCTGTTGAACATGTGTATTGTGGACTAATAATTTGCCAGGCTCTTTCCTGGTCACTGTGGATGGGGATGAATAGGTGGCCCTGTCTTCAGGAGCCTTGTGGTAGACTGGGAGATTGTGTATCCCAAGGCCCCATGAAGATGGTCGATTGACTCTTCAAACAAGTTCGCAGGAGAAAGATAGAAGGAAGGGTTTCAAGAAGGTGGCCCAGAGGAGAGTGCTTACAAGGAGAATTTTGAAGGATGGGCAAGGGTCTTCGAGTAGGGAGAGGGTCTCCTCTGCAGAGGAAAGAACACCAGCAGATGAGCAGAGAGCATGGACAGTGGAGCAGCTAGACCTAGCTTGGCCCATTTAGTATTGCCACCTCATGGCTCAATTAGCGGACAGTCGTGTGGGCTTGCACGTATTCACTCTCCGCGAGCGAGGCACTGCCGTGGCTAGTACGACACTGGGAGGTGGTTGTGCCAACACTGAGGGATAAGTGGACCACCTCTCATGGCTGTGGCTTTGTCTGGCTGCCTTGGCCTTGGCCTTGGCCTTCGGGTAGCTCACTGGCCACTGAGCAAACTCATGTTCTCTTGGGCCACAGTCACCACTAAGGCAGCTTCCGAAAGGGGAGCTTCTCATGGGGCTCCCCTTCCCTTAGAGGGTTGAATGGGAGAATCTGCAGGATTCTGCAGTGGTTCCCTTGGGCAGTTTGCAGAGCCACTTGTCTCTTTAATTCACCCACTCAGTTTGTCACTCTTAGGCAGTTATACAGGTGTGGCAGTTTGTTCTTGGTTAGTAATCATTTTCAGACATGGATTCATCTATACAGGAGCGGCAACTGGCCTGGCCAACCCCTTCTTAAACTTGTGCTCAGTCGCCAACCCAGGAACCGCTCTCTTGCCCTTGGCTTCTTCTGTTCCGTTTTTGTCCCATTTGTAAGATCTTTTCTCCTAAAATTCCTCTAGATTCAGCTTCCTGTTGCTCTTCTTCAGACTTTGTGTCTGTATTTTGTGCTACTATAACATAATGCCAGAGAATAATGTTTAAAGAACAAAAATTTATTGAGTGAAGAATTTGGAGGCTGAGAGTTCCCATATCAAGATGCCAGCATTTGGCAAAGTTCTTCTTGCTGTGTCATCACATGGGAAAAGGCAGAAGGGCAAGAAAGAGCAAGGGTCTAATTCATCCTTTAATAAGGAACCCATTCCCACAATAACAGTATTAATCTATTTGAGAGGGGGCACCCCATGACCCAAATACCTCTCTTCCATGAGGACAGGGCTCTAGATGTCTCCATCATGAAAGCCTATTTTCTTTTGGAGAAGAACAAGCAGGAAACTCAACTTACCCTGTGCCTGGGGAGAGGTGTCTGGCCAGCTGTCCACCGCTGACCTAAAGATGTGGCCCCTCTGTCAGTGTGTGTCCGCACTAATGCCCGTATGTTCCCCTGGTAGACATAATGTTTGGCCACATCCTCCCTGAGACTTCTACAAACACACATCCTCTGGTAACAGAGGATTGTCTTGGGTGGCCCCTTGATACCTTCTGTGGTGTGTGCCAGTCACCTCTCTGAAACACCAAGGTTCGGAGAAACGACCTCCTTCCTTTCACTGCTGTGTCCTCACCACAAAGCGCCAGATGTAATTACTTTCCCAAGTGCTGTTGGCAAGTGGGAGCTCGGGAGGGATGTGCCTGATGCTGGAACTCCCGGGCCTAACTCTCCCTGGCCTTCTCCTGTCCCCTGCAGACGGAACCCTCTGCACTTCCACCTCATTGCTGACTCCATCGCCGAGCAGATCCTGGCCACGCTCTTCCAGACCTGGATGGTGCCCGCTGTGCGCGTGGACTTCTACAATGCAGATGAGCTCAAGGTAGGGGAGGGAGGAAGCCCGAGGCCTCCCTGGCCTGTCCCCATGGGGGGCTTTTCTCTGCCCCTTTAAATTGACTCACAGTGGCAGACGTCAGGGCTCCTCTGGATAATGTCCAGGATATGACGGAGGTTGGCATTATTACTGAGGCAACCAATCCATTAACACAGAATCCATGCAGTCCCTCGGTGCGGGAGGCCATATCTGAAAGTGTTCCATGGTAGGATTGGAGAGGATTTTGTTCCCCAGTGAGGTAAATCCTGAACTTAGTCTGAGCCACCTGGGTTGGAATTTGTGTATTGTCATTGACTGGCCTTAAGATGCAAGGTGAGTCACCTTCCTCTGGCCCTGTTTTCTCAATGGTAGGAAGGTGGTTAAAATTTCAACTCACGGTGTAACTAAGAGGCTCAAATGAGCGAATATATGTGCAGATGTTTTAAAAACACTATGCTGAATAATTATGTGTCAGACCGGAGGGATTCAACCAAAAGAGATCCTTGCTTAAAGTCCTTCCGTAGTGCCACCTTGCTTACATGGAGACTGAGATCACATTCTGATTAGAAGCCCTGTCTTTTTGCCTCTTGCCTCTTCTAACAGCACCATCTCTTGTAATTTTTGCATAATTTCCCCCATTCCCAGCTCTGATTAACAGAGAAGTCCTCCAGTTCTCTTTGCCTTCTTTTCTGTGTTTGAGCCTTTGTTTATACTGATCCTTCTGTCCCATGTGCCCTTCCCACCTACCTTGTCACAATTCCTACCCACTATTAGGACCCAGTTGCATTACCACCTCCTCTGGGCACCGTCCCCAACCTCCCCAGGGAATAGGAAGGCATTTTCTATTCTCATTTATCTACTGCAACATTCTTAATGGGGTATGGGGAAAAGAAGCACACCTTATTCTTTTCAGTATTTCTGGTGCAAAATAGGCGCCCTGTAATGCTTGCGGATTTAGCAAATTGTTATTATTAGAGGAACACGGAACGTTGCAGAAACGCGTTGATGCTTTGTCTCCAGTCACCTTGGGAAGGACTCAACACCTAGGCAAGAGGCTGATTCTGGTAAATTGCTTGTTTCAAACCTTATAAAGCCATTATCTTTTCATTTCAGAGCCATAACATTTTAAATAGATCACAGAGATGCCAGCCGGAGTTTCTGATTTTTCACGTGTTTCAGGCTCTGAGGTTGATCGAGATGTTCAGAATTTAGCATTTGGGGATTGTCGCGGTAATTTGTGTGCCATTCCAATCTATTCTGAGCTAAAATTGATTAACACTCTTAAAAGGGGAAAAACAAAATTTAGCAAATTGCCGCACTAATTAAGGTGAAAGCAAGCCACTCTGTCTCCCAGGGTCTTAGCGCCAACACCATGGGGAGAAGCAACGGGAGAGGAGGAGCAGCAGCTGTCGCGGGTGGAGGCCTCTGCCTCCTGCTCCCTGTTCACCCTTCTCTGTGCTGCGGCCCTTGCAAACCTGTACTCTGTGCTTATCAAGAAAACACAGCAGATTGAAAGAAAGCCCTAGTTCAAATCCCAGTTTCCCACTGAAGAACTGTCTAAGTGGATCTGATGGTTGTTTCTCTCGCTGTTGAGTGAGTAGGGACAGCCTCAATGGCCCAGGTGAAGGGCCACCAGTGCCCACAACCAGGCAGTTCTCAATGCTGACTCCTCAGTCAGGGTAGTGTGCACCTGTGGTAGTCCTAGCTACTTGGGAGGCGGAGGCAGGAGGATCGCTTGAGCCCAAGAGTTTGAGGAAGCCTGGGCCATTTAGCAAGGTGATGCTTGCTTTAAAAAAAAAAAAATCCTCTGCTTCATGGCTATATGCTACTTAAAGTTGCTTGCTTGTGCTCATGTGGCCTTTTATGAAGTCCTTTGGTAGTTGGGAGGCAGAAATGTGAGGCAGTCTGGGCTGAGCTCTTCTCCTGGGAGCCCAGGGCTTCTCAGAGGTCTCAGATGCTCTAACTCCTGTGCCCATGTCCATACAGGTAGACCAGTTGTCCACTGTTTTACATAGATAATTCTTATCCATTGGGAATTGAAGCTCCCCTGGCTTAAAAAATAATAATCTTAACAATATGAAGGGTTCAGAAGGACAGTCTCCAGAGTCTTGTTCTCCCCCCATCTCTACCACTGACAACCCAAGAGAAGAGTCCTAACACCTGCATAGTTCTCTACCAATTGGTCACCCCCTGTTGATTTCCTGAGCCCCATGAGACTTGTCAGAACCCAGTAGGACACTGAGAATGAAAGATTTTTAGAGAACTTACTTTTTCCACCATAATAATGACAACGGTAGTAATAATTTACACAGAATCCAGCTTAACACAGCCACAACCATCATCTGCCCATTCCTCCTGCCCAGCCCCCTCATCCCATGACACTGTCATTTACACAGCTGCTCATCCAGACCTGGGAATTCCTCTTTTTCCCTTGCCCTGCCTCCAACCATCACATGTGCTAGCTTGATCCTGCTATTCCTGTAATCCTACTCCTTCTCTTCCCAACTCATGTGATCTTCCCCAGCACAATGGCAACTTTTTTTTTTTTTTTTTGATACAGGCTTGTCTCCACCCTTCTCTTCCACTCACCTTTTCTCTCCCAAATTGCTATTCATGGGCAAGAGTCAGCTTTCCAAAAAGCAAGGCCACCTGACCTACCCCTTTCCTCTGGTAAAACCACCATGGCTTCCCAGTCCTCGTAAGACAGAAACCACTTTCGAGCAGACTGTTTCCACTGGCAGTTCAGCTGTTCCCCAGCCTCCTTTCTCCACCCCACTGGTAGTTAATCCAGGTTCTTTGGCTGAAGCAATGTTCACAGAGGAAAACCTGCCCTGCCTTCCTCCTCTCATAGAGGTTCTTTTGTTATATGTTCTTGTAGGATCACATACATTTCTCCTGGAAACTCATTAGAGTGGATTTTTTCGTGCTGTTGTGTGATGAGCTGGTAAATGTCTCTGTCTTCCCTAGACCACAGACTGCAGAATGACCAGGTCCTGTCTGGTTTTTACCACCCTCGTATGCCTCATGCCTGGTGTGATAACTGTGTGAGTGACACACAATGAGTTCAAAGCTGGGTCCTTAAGAATGACAAAGCCTCAGATTCCTTTGTCCCCACCACAGGTCTTCATTCTTGAGGCCTCTTGTGCCTTGGGCTTAGGCGGGCAGCTAGGTGTTTGCCTACCTGTGACCACACAGTGGCATAAATCAGGCAGCTCCATTTGTACCAGCCCAAGTCCCCAGAGCAGCCCTGTGACAGCTGAATGAGTGCTTTTCCGTGACAGTTACAAGGAAGGGCACATGTGGAAACATCCTGTAGATGACATCAGAGAATGAGTTGGAACAGGAGAGAAGCAGGCTCAGGCTGTGTTCCGCAGTTGTGTTAGATAAGCGTGTCAGACGGCACCTTGCGGGCACAGAGGATGGCCTCCCTTGATACAGCTCCAAGAAATCACTTCGTGTAGCTGTTGGAAATGGCGTTTCTAAGAAATGCTCCTGTGGGCCCCTTATTATATCTGCTTGTGCTGGAGATTGAGTAATAGGGAATAGGAACTTTATGAAGGATCGGTGCATGATTAAAAATGAACTGTGGGAAATTCGCGATGGACCGGTACGCGTCTCCATAATGACCAATTAGTGTGGATTTGCAAATAGCGATCGCTCAGCCTGCCCATCTCTGTGGTGTGCGGAATGCTCATTGGTCTTCCTGATATTTACATGGCCCATTTATTTTCAGCCTCCAAGTCCCCATATCAACAGACTACCAGGACTGACTGGCCACATTTCTGTTCTCTGATCTCTGCTCAAAGCATGCAGCTCTGAACATCCGCAGAGGAGGAAGAAGAGGAGGACTCCTTTGGTGTAGAGCTTTGTAGATGGTGGCATGCTGACACTCGGGGCAGTCCTGTGCAGTGGAGAGAAAAGTTTGTTTACCTCCATTCACAGATAATTCGTAAACTGGAATACAGAGTTGAAAAATAGTTGCCTAAAATCAGGCAGCTAAGAAACGCCAAGGCTGATATTTGAGTTTTCCCTTTGAAAACAAAATGGTATCACATACAGGATTATGTAATCCACTGGACAGGAAGGAAAGGATAGAGCTACGTGAACTTGGGCTCAGGATTCCTTCTGTCGTGTGTCCATGGCCACACGGACTGTGTCTAACCTCTCATACTGATGGACCATTTACTTCATTTCTGTATTTTTCGTGCTTCTCTCCTGGAACTCTTCACCCAACTCTGTGGAATAGGTTCAATTGTCCCCATTCTACAGATAAGGCATCCCAGGCTTAGGGAGGCTAAATAACTCCAAAGCATGTGGCTGCTGTGCCAGAGCCGGGATTAAAATCCAGAACTCAGTCCACAGCTGCCAGTCTTTCTCCTGTGTTACATCTCCCTCTCTGTGGCTTGCCTAAGCTGGAATACCAACTTTAATTCCAGCTAGACAAGGGTCCTCTAAGCTCTCTCCTCTTCTGGCTGTTCCTGAAGAACAAATGAATAAAGCGTGAACCCTGGATTTAGAAGCCCGCTAAGAATGGTGCTTCCTGCTGGGGATAAAAGGGACCCATTCCAAGGTGGTTTGGGATGGCTCTGTCTCTGCCTTCCTGGGATCAGGTTCTAAACTAGGCGGCCATCATACTAGAGGGTTTGCTTTAAATCAGCAAAACATCCCTTGCCAGTTTTCAGACAAGGCCCTGCAGGTCTCCCAGCCTTTCATCTTGCCCCATTTGGCCCAGAAAGTCACCCTCTTGCCCCCGCCCAGGGGCGGATGATCCTGAGCTCCTGAAGGGAAGCAGCTGGGCCAGTGGCTGTTTCATGATCCGCCTGTCCAGCGGGGAGCCCTAATTTATCTCCTTTTCCCTTAGACCTGATGCCTGCTCGTTACCCACATCAGAAAGCTCATGAAGTGGGATTCAGGACTGTGGTTCAGAAAATATTGATGGTTGACTCTGAAAATTGGCTTCCTACTCCTCCTTAATTGCTTTGTGGAGTGTGGAGGCTGTTCAGGTGGCTGTGATCGCTCAGCCCCCTGCCGTCTTCTGGGAGGCAGCTTCCATTGTTCTTGTCCCTGGAGGGGTGGTCAGCTGCCCCTCGCCCGTCTAGGTCCTGGGAAGGCATACCTCCTGAAGTTGGGCATTTTCAGCTGGGAGGCCATGGAGAGAACACAACCACGGTGTCTCTGAGTAGGAAGGGAGCCCAGGACCCATAGCTTTTTTTTTAACAAATGGGTCCTTGAGGGGAAGATGAGCTGCCTGAGATCTCTTAGATGATTCTTCCTGGCATAGACCTTTTCCCAGAGCCGGGTCTGTGTTTGCTGATGCCAGGCCTTGGAATACAGTTCAAAGGTTCCACATTCGGTGATGGATGGGCTTCAAGTGCTGTGACCAGATATCCCCATGGGGCTGGAGCATTTCCAGAGAGACCTGGGCACATCTCAGGGACGTCCTGATCTGCTGCTCTAGGATGCCCTGCCCAGGAACGGGAGTGCAGTGGGTGTGAGGCCTTCTGATCAGATGGACACCCTGAATGACGTCCGGAGCTTAGTAGCCTGTGAACTCAGAAACTCGGATCCCCTTTTGTTGGTGATGATTAAGAGCAGTTAAAGCCTTTTCATGCACTCAGTGAATTCTGTTTCCTTCCCCTTCCCTCAGTTGTCTGCCTTTTGTATAGACAGTCCCCGACTCATGGTGGTTCGACTTCACAATTTCTCAGTTTTACAGTGGTAACAATGTACTATGCATTCAGTGGAACCTGTTCTGTGGATTTTGAATTTGAGTCTTTCCTGGCTGTAGGTACATGGTAGGTGCATCCACTCTTGTTATGCTGGGCAGCAGCAGCAGCAGCAGCAACAAGGAGCTGTAGTTCCAGCCAGCCCTGCAATCAAAGAGTAAAAAATCAGTACTCTACAGTGTTCTGTGGTGCTCAGCTGTGACTTTCGGGAGGTTAGGTGCATTAAGTGCATTTTTGAATTGTAATGATTGCAACTCAAAATAGGTTTATTGGAATATAGTCCCATTGTAAGCACCTGTATTTGAAGATAGCAGGAATTTACGTTTTTGTTTTTTGGTTGTTTTTTTTTTTTTTTTTTTTTTTTTTTTTTACCAGAGATTGAACCCAGGGGTGCTTAACCCCTGAACCACATCCCCAGCCCTTTATTTTTTTAAATTTATTTATTTTTACCTTGCTGAATTGCTGAGGCTGGTTTTGAACTCATGATCCTCCTGTGCATCAGCCTCCCAAGCCACTGGGATTACAGGCATGCACCACTATACCTGGTTCCTCTTTCATTTTTAAAATAATAATTACCATATCACAGAACAGTAGATACCATGTGGCATCTCCCTGCATGCATATCACATAATTTGGTCGGTTTTCCTCCCCAGAACTTTCCCTCGCCTCCCCTCTGCCCTCCCACTTCTCCCCTGCCTCCCAGTGCTCTCTCTTCTATTTTCATGACGTCTCTTTTTTACTGTTTTCCCTTCAACTTCTACATATGAGAGAAACCATATGACATTTGTCTTTCTGAATCTGGCTGGTTTCATTTAACATGATGTTCTCCAGATCCATCCATTTTCCTACAGATGATTTAATTTTGTTCTTTATGGCTGACTCCTGTGTGTATATGTGCCACTTTTTCTTAATCCATCTGTCTGGTGACAGACACCTAGGCTGGCTCCATAGAGTAATTATTGTCTTACACCTTCTTTTGTCCAATCCCACGTGTCATCACCTCCCCTTCTCCCACAGTGACTGCTGGCCTCTCACGAGGCCATACATTGTGGCTTTGCTTTTATAATAGTGGATGGGTTTATGCTGTTGTTCCTCCTGTTCTTCTTGGTCTCATGGTACAAAGAAGATCTGGCAGAGGATGAGTATATGCAGGTGTGCAAAAATTTCCACACACCCATTTTCTTTATTGCTTTTCGGTTCCCGGGGTATCCATGTGGTTTGCGAGTATGGAGCTGGTTCTCTGAAACCCACAGGGCACCTCTGGCCCTTTGCAGAGGCTGATCTCTCAGATAGTGAGGGCAAGGTCACAGAAAGGACATGGATGGGTAAGTGTAACTTGTTTGAATACACACTTTTATATATTTAGAAGACTGGTCTTTGGCTATTAAATTAGGAACCTTAAAAATGTAGGCAACTGGCCAGGGTAGTGGCTCAGTGGTACGGTACTTGCCTAGCATGAGTGAGGCACTGGGTTCGATCCCTGGAACCATGTAAAAATAAAAAACAAAGGTTTTATGTCCACCTACAACTAAAAAGTATCTTTAAATTTTTTATTAAAAAAATTTAGGCAACCATCTGAAATGTTAATCTGCCTTAAAGAAAAACCTTTTTATGTCTGTTAAATTCACTTGAGATGCCAGCAAATTTTTTCTTTACATAAGTGAGAGTTCTCTTGACTGGTCCTTGTCACTTTTTGAGAACAGTAGAATCTTCATTAGGAAGGAATTTGGTGGTCATCTGGCATAACCTTCTACTTGTTTTTAATAACTTTCTATACAAACAGTCTTCTGTTTTTGAACATGTCCAGAGATAAGTGGTCATTCCCTCCCACAGTACCTTGCTCCATATTTAGAAATTCTAGTAGAAATACTCACCTTGGGCTGTACTGAAACTTTCATCTTTTTGAACTTTCCCATTGGTCCTGAGCATTGATAAAAACCAAGTGCAATCATGTATGCCCTTCGTCAGCCAGCGTAGCCTGTCTGCCTTCCCTACTAGGCTGTGAGAACCTGGAGGGCAAGGGATATAACTTCCATCTCTGTGCCCAGCTCTTAGTACAAAACCTGGCCAATGGTGGCCCCCAAACAAATGAGTGGGTTCTGTGCACTGGGGCTGGGCAGAGTTGGGTCAGTTGGTGGCTCGAAGACCTGGAGTATCCACTGAGTCTTCTCTCCTCCTTAATGCCCACTTCATTTCTACAGGCATGTCTCAAGTGACAGTGCTCAGAGCCTTGATGACACTTGGGTGTCTTCTGCCCTGCATGTTGGTAAATGGTCTCCAGGTGGCTGTCTTGCATGGACATCTTCCATTTTATCTCTACCTCATATCTTTATCATTTTCTGAGCTTTTAAAATCACTGCATTTTTTTTTCAAGATTCACTTACATGATATTTCCCAGCTGGACCTCTAATTGGTCTGAGCTCAAAGACTTATCAAACTTACTGAAAACAATTAAGTGCCCTGGACTAGCCCTGTTCCTATTGTGTGCATAATTTTTTCTCGTTTTGCTGATTTGCTGTGGTTTTCCTTCTATAGCTCATTGACCTTGAAGAAGGCGGTGCTTTTGCATACCTGATGTCTTCATGTCCCATCAAGAACTCCAGTCCATACATGGGGCACATGTTTATTTTATTAGTAAGGAATTTGCCAAATGGATGATCAGAATGCTACTGACCAGAGGTGGAACTGATGGTAGCGTCTAATTCTTCAGACCTCCTCTGCTTGCTGTTCTCTTGTACCATAATCTTGCCAATCAGAAATTGGGTTAAAAACAACTTCTTCAAGAGTGCGGTTGTTATAATGGAATTTAGAATTAAGCTGAATCAAACAAAAATGGGAAGCAAGGGAGGGCGGGAGGAACTTTTTGCAATTGGAACAGTCTTGGTCCACATGATAGAAATGTTAAACGTCTAATTTGGGGGAGTGAAATATTAAAGCTTTAGTATCTTACGTGAGCTCCTCCTTGTATTTGTTTGGGGCATGTTAGCCTGGGATGGAGTAGCTAAGACAGTATGGTGTAAAAACAGTGAAAATCAGGGTCTCCTGTTACTGCCAGGGCCAGAGTACTGGATGGTTTACCCTTAGGATCATGGCATTCAAGAAAACTTGTCAAGAGTTGAAAAGATTTGTATGCATGTCAGTCAAGAGGGGCCTCTCCAGTACAGGTAAATCAGTGACAAGCTGCCCTCATCATTTACACCCTGAAAAAACATTTGAATTGAAAGGATTGAAACAAAACCCTTCCTTTAAAAGTAATGGTTCTAGGGTGGGGAATATAGCTCAGAAGAGCACTTGCCTAGCACACACACAGCTCTAGCACTGTTTGGATATGCCGAATTTCTGGTGCTTATAAGCCACATAGGGTCTATGGCTATGGACAAGTACAGTACTTGACTTCTAACACCACACTGTGATGCAAGCATAAGGGGGGAAGAGAAACATTAGCTTGGAAGAATAAAGGCCCTGCTTCAGCTCTTCTACGGTGATAATGTGTCCAGAGAAAATGTTTGCAGAGTTTTGTGCAAAACAGGCAGAGATCCAAGAATACTAACCAGGTGCTCTTGTGTATAAAGGCAGTAAAAACCAATATGCTATGTAGGAGCTCCAAAAATACACACCAATGGTTTGTTTTGTTTTGTTTTGTTTTTTGTCTGTTTGCTTTACAGTACCTGGGTTTAAATCCAGGGAGCACCCTGCCACTGAGCTGCCTCCCCAGCCCTTTGTTTTTATTTTTCAATTTTAGACAGGGTCTCCCTAAATTGCTCAGGCTGGCCTCAAAATTGCAATCCTCCTGCCTCGGCCTCCTGAGTCACTGAGATTGCCATCGTATACTGTTTGAAGAAACTATCCTAGATCATTTGCTAGCAATGCAGAGAAAGTAATTGAATGAATACTCAAGAATGAAAAGGCCTTATTCTCAAGGGACAGGCAGTGGGTGCTCAGAGAAGTTACATGTGGAATGATCTATAGATAATTGTTCTAGGTCAAGTGCAAAGCCAAACACAAATGGCACATATTTGTTTTGAAAACATATACACATAACCAGCTGGTCACAATCATTTCACAACACCCTGGGGAGTGCACCTCGGGTTTAGAAACATCTACATTTATTACATTTTGTGGGGTAACTCAGGGGAATCCTTTAACCCTTTGCCTTGATTATTCTAGGGATAAAAAAGTGTGTTTCTGCAAAGCTCAAATGTGACGACTGAGGTAATTATGAATACAGCCAGAGCAAGTTATTGGAAAGATGGTGGCAAATGAAATGAAGTCTATGCAAAATAGGTAGGAAACAAAGAAAGTAGGGAAGAAACAGTGACTCTGGAACATTAGATATTCATATGAAGGAAATAAATAAGCCTTGACTCTCACTTTTTTTTAATTTCCTCTTTTATTTTTTATTTATTTTAAAAAATTGCTTTTATTTTTTAAATACATGACAGCGGAATGCATCACAATTCTTATTGCACATATACAGCACAATTTTTCATATCTCTGTATATAAAGTATGTTGACACCAATTCATGTCTTCATACATGTACTTTGGATAATGATGTCCATCACATTCCACCATCCCATTATCTTCTCCAACTGCATCCATTTTCCTGCAAATGCTATGATTTTATTCTCTTTTATTGCTGAGTAATATTCCATTGTGTATATATGCCACATTTAAAAAATCCATTCATCTACTAAAGGGCATCTAGGTTGGCTCCACAGTTTAGCTATTGTGAATTGTGCAGCTATAAACATTGATTTATTCCACATACCTTTCTGTCAAGAGGAAAGCTTCCAAATATACAAAAGCATAAGTGAAAGACATACAGACTTTGTTAGGAAAAATCTCAGTCCCTGAGAAGGATATAGTGTACTGTGCAAACAAAAACAAGTGTCATAATATAATTGGTATCAACAGGTATCAAACTTTACATCCATCAAATGGAATAAAAATTGATTTCCAAACGCTCTCAAAAAATTGCAAAACTGATGGCATGCTAGGCCACAAAACATCATTAAATTCTACACCAGAGACATGTTACAGGCCCCACTCTTGACCACAGCACAGTGAATCTTCCTATCAGAAAGCAAGCTTTCAAATGGTAGGTTCAAAATACTTGGAGGACAAAGCATTTTGCCGAAATGTTTATTTAATCCAAAAGGAAATAAAAACTAAAATTGCAGCTTATTTTGCAACCAGCAAGGGGGGAATATTTCACACTAAAGTTTATGGAATGTGCCCAAAGCTGTCACTGGAGATATTTTAACAGCCTTCAATCCTTTTATTATTCAAAAACAAAGATGATGAAAAAAAAATCTACATTTCATTCTGTAATTGAAATAGGAACAATCACGTGATCCTAAGTAACGCAGAAGGGAAATGGAGTTAATAGCAGAGACCAGGAAGTAAGAAAATAAAAACCAGGAAACTAAAAATATTAACTCTGAAAGCTAGTTCCATTTATAAGAAAATGATAAATCTGATAAATATAGTAATAAAGAATATTAAAATGCAAAACAGTAAATCAGGTGACACATAAGAATATGCATAGAAGAATTGTAATAAAATAACAATAATAATCAGCACTTATTTTGCTCTTATATGTAAACAATTAATGTGGAGTGTCTTTGAGAGGGTGCTGTTAGGATTCTGTTTTGCAGATGAGGAACTTGGGAATAAAGACAGCTTGGCCAACACTTCTTTCTTAGCTAGGAAGTGGAGGAAATTGCACCGGAGCCCTTCAGCCGGGGCTTTACCCCTTCCTGCAATGCTATATAAAGCTCCATGCTGACATACATAAGCTGTGAGTTGTAATGTTGTGTTTACCTGGAAGAATATTTGCATTTATTGCTGCCAGTTGCCTGAGGAAGTAACAGTCCTAATTGCTCGAAATTAAATTCTCCACTTGGGACAGCTGGTGACACTGTGCTGTGGTACACATGAGAGTTTGAGTTCCTAGGGAGGCTCCCCTGGCTGCCACCCTTGTTGCCCTAAAGGGAAGGACTGGGGTCTTTCCTGCTGCGTATTGGGCTTTGCTTCTAGATCACTTCTCTACCTGGAGTGCAGATTTGGGGGCACAATATTATTCAGTGTCCTCTCTCTGCCACCATATTACTTAGTCTGACTCTGGGCTGCAACTCCATATCACTACGACAGAAGTTCAAGAGAGGCCTGCCTCGGGGCTGTACTTGGTATCAGGAAACACAATCAAATTATCCCTCTTGGACCTCCTTTTAAAATTGCAATTTTGCTTTCAGGCTAAATCAAGTCATACACATGGAAATGCATACACACAGTGCAAAGTGTGCGACACATACACATATACACACATATACATTTATGTTTTTTTTAACTTTTATAAAACTTTTCACTGAGAGGATTTTTCTGCTTATCTAGTTAAGTCACCTAAAATAGAGGTCTTCCCTTCCTCCTTCCCACCTGGTCTCCTGTTTAGAGCTTGGTTTAAATCTCGAGGAGACTGTTTTGACCCACCATTTCATAAGCAGTGGGTCCCCCTGCTGTGGGATACCGTGCCCCCTGGGCTTTCCTCTGTAGATGTGTCATCAGGTACTGACTTGAACGACCTCTGGTATGTGAATATTGCTTATGTGCCTGACTTGCCTACTACAGGGTGAAGTCCACTGGAGGGACCCTGCTGCCCTTCTTACCTCTGCATCCTGTTCCTAGCCTGTGTTCGCTCAGAATGAACTCGAAGGAAATAGTCAAAGGAAGAAGCTTTGGGAGGGATTCAGAGACTTTTCCTTGACTCAGCAAGAGAGAGTCCCTGTTACTTTTATCTGTGCTGAATATGAAAAGGGAAAAATTATGTTCTGGCTGTCAATCATCCTTTGCTCAGGGAAAAAATTCCAACCTTTAGATAATGAATGAGTTACTCAGAAGAGGCGTTTTGTAAAGGTGGAGCATTTGGGAACAGATGGGATAAGATATTACCAAACATAAAAATATATTTTTGGCTAGGGAAGTGGCTTAATGGTAGAGCATTTGCCTAGCATGTACAAGACCCTGGGTTCAATCCATAGCACTACAAAAAGAAAAATAAATACAATTTGTATTAATTGAAGACTTATTAACATTATGATCTTTAAAAAAATCTGGAAAAATATGAAAAGGTTTCTTGAAGGGCAATGGATTTTTGTGTATATGCTCAAGATAAATGAAAAAAATTCTAAAGGAAAACTAATAGGTTTGAAACAGATGTAGCATATAATATACAAAGAGCTATTACAAATAAAGAGAAAAAATTGACCAATGGAAAAATGGGTAAAGGAAAAGTACAAAGCAATTCCCAAAGTAAATGCAATTAGTAAAAACATATGTATAGTAATATAACAGTGTAATAAATATTCATAGAAATAAAAAGTAAAATTTTTGTATCTAAATAGGAAAGACTAAAAATTTTTATTATCTATTATTAGCAACTAAGTAGGCACCAGGATTAATTAATATTCATGAAAGTATTTGTTGTAAGTGAACATCAGAATAACCTTTCTTTTAGTTGTCTAGCAACATCTGTCAAAATTCTTATAAAATATTCACTTTGTGTGATGTAGAAAATTTTGGCCCCAAGGGATTAAAGATGGATTCAAGGAGTTGTTCATTTGCAGTGAACCTTAAGCCTAATTGCAGGGTGGATAGAGTATGGTGCATCCTCACAAGAGGATATTAGAAGCTTTGCAGAATTATTTCTAATAAGACTTTTATTGATTTAATAATAGAATTTTGTTTGCATAAATGGGAAAATAAAAATACCTGGAACCGTAATATTACGTTTTTAAAAAAATCACAAAACCATCTTACTTCAAAATTTGAAGGTGTCTGTGTAGTTTTCCAATCATTTAAGAGTCTGGCAGTATTTGATAAGGTACCCGTAACTAGAGGAATTTCAGTGTTTTTGTTTTTCTTTGATTATAGTTTATGAGATTGTTGTTGTTTGGGGATTTGTTTGTTTGTTTTTCAGTAGTATATTTTTTTAAATGTATTTTTCTTTAGACTTTGAAAAAAACAGAGGGAGGAAAGGAATAAGAAGAGACAGGTAACTGGAGGAGAAGCCTCACTGTTCTCTCTTCATGGGGGCAGCCCCGTGTGTTCAGGAGGCTCTGGGGTCACCCCTTAACTGTCAAGATTGCCACCATTTCTGTAGGAGGGGCTCATCCAGTGAAGATCTGGCTGGAACTGTGCCCTTGAACCTCTTCACTCTGTGCACTAGAGAGCCACTTCTTTAGTCATATCATATTTGAGGTTTCTTAATGGGACGCATTAAGGCTCATCACGGGAGAGGGCCCTGGGAGTCATTTCACAGCCCTCTCAACAGTTACCATGGCCCCTTTCTGGAAAAAAATAAATAACCAAAGTAAAAATGGCTTGAGCAATTTCTTCATTTTCCCATTTAGCAGAAGCCCTGAGATTGTCAGTGCCAAGAAGGGTGGGTGCTGTCCTGAGAAATCTTTTGGTCTCCTCGTGATCACAGGTGGCCACAGCAAATCCAGCAGTCAGCTCAGCAACTTAGAGCACAGCAAGGAAGAAGAGAGACTTATTCTCATATTCTCTCTCTCTCTCCCCCCTTCCCCATCCTCCTCTCTCTCTCTCTGTAAGGGAATTATCTCCTCTGCCTCTCAGGTGACTTCTCCTCAGGTGTGTGGGAATGGTCTTACCCTCATGCCTTGTCTGTGAAGACTCAGAAAGTAACTCTGTGTGTGTGTGTGTGTGTGTGTGTGTGTGTGTGATTTCAGTAGAGAATTGGAAGTGTAGGTCTGGGGAAGCAACCAAGAGTCTCACATTTGCTTTGTAGGTTTGTTGTGAGAACAGAATGCCTACTTAGGAAGCAGAGATGATCAATAAATGCAAGTTTCACCCTCCTCTGGCTTCTTTGGAATCTGACTTTTCAGTACTCAGGTTGAAGTCTGGGTTGGGTAACTCTGTCAGGATTCTCTGTGTGCCTGGGGAAGGTGGCAGCCCCTCCAAGATCAAGGTGGGCAGACTACCTGCAGTTTCCATTTTCTCAGCGGCGCAGGGAAACAGGCTGGCTTGGGAAACCTGATGCTTGCTCTAATTAATAGGTAGCTGAGTCCCCAGCTGATTGGGAGGAAGCAGCTCAGTTCTGTACTGTGCTGCAAATCGATGAGTAGATAGGGAATGCGCACTCTGCTGAGCGCACACTCTGCCTGGAGAATACAGATGCAGGGAGGCTAATGCCTTCTCTAAGAATTAGTGAAACTAATGAAATAGGGAACAGCATGATACCAATCAGTTACCAGCTGGTAGTTGGGGGGTTACTTACAAGAAGAAGCAGGGCCTGGAGCTGGGTTTGGGGGCCTAGAGTGGCTTGCAGTCCCCTTGTTAGTGAAGCACATCCTCGCCGGGCACACTAGATTTGAGCAGGAGGTGGGGGGAAGGCATAAGGCAGTTATCTGGCTCTGTGGACTGATGGCAGGCTTCTGCTCCCCAAGCAGGGCTCATTATCTGCCAGGGTGAGCTATCAAATTACTATCCTTATGACTGCAGTTTTTCTATCAGAAATGAAATGCCATTTTTTTTTATCTCTTTGGCACTTTTTTTTTTCATTTATGAAGGGTACACCTTTTTGATAGTTGAGAAAACAAATAAAGGAGATCACTAAAACTATCACCAAGAGACTGTTCAGGGTGTCCAAGGAAACAAGGATTGACTTTTATCTTCCATGTTTATGTGTGCATAGTCATCATGTCTGCATCTGTGTGTGTATAGGTGTGGCACTGGGGGTGAACCTAGGGGTGCTTCACCACTCACTCACCTATATCCCATCCCCCTTTAAACTCTTCTTTTCTTTCTTTCTTTTTTTTTAAGAAATAATATTGCTAAGTTGGCCAGACTTGTGAATCATCCTACCTCAGCCTCCAAATTAGCTGGGTTTACAGGTGTGTGCCACCACACCCAGCTAGTGTGTCCACATTTTAGTTAAGAACAGACAAGTCACAATAAGAGGGTGTACTCTGTGCAGAGCATCTTAGAACACACTAGGGCACCCTCCACTGAAAGTGGTATATCTCTCCCACAAACAATGCTCATAGGAGGAGAGAGATGCATACCCCGGGAGCCACCCAAGGATTAAATCAGGCGAGGGGAGCACACTTAGTGGCTGACAAGCATGATGCTAACTGGCCTCATTTCTTTATGAAATCCACACCCCAACCTGTTCAGCGAATGTGAGGGCAGAAGAGGGGGATACTGGATGAGACAGGCGTATGGTTCAGTTGCTTCCTGAGTTTTGATTTTCTCTTTTGTTGGATAGTTTGCAACAGAATACCAGTTGTATACCCTGTGGCTTGTTGTTAAGAATACACATAACTCTTGTGCTATGGGTGTCCTATTAAGGAGTTAATAACAAGAATCAACAAATGGGACTTTCTTAAACTGAAAAGTTTTTTCTCAGCAAGAGAAACAATAAGAGAGGTAAATAGGGAGCCTACATCATGGGAACAAATTTTTACTCCTCACACTTCAGATAGAGCTCTAATATCCAGAGTATACAAAGAACTCAAAAAATTAGACAATAAGAAAACAAATAACCCAATCAACAAATGGGCCAAGGACATGAACAAACACTTCACAGAGGAGGACATACAATCAATCAACAAGTACATGAAAAAATGCTCACCATCTCTAGCAGTCAGAGAAATGCAAATCAAAACCACCCTAAGATACCATCTCACCCCAGTAAGATTGGCAGCCATTATGAAGTCAAACAAGTGCTGGCGAGGATGTGGGGAAAAGGGTACTCTTGTACATTGCTGGTGGGACTGCAAACGGGTTCGGCCAATTTGGAAAGCAGTATGGAGATTCCCGGAAAGCTGGGAATGGAACCACCATTTGACCCAGCTATTGCCCTTCTCAGACTATTCCCTGAAGACCTTAAAAGAGCACACTACAGGGATACTGCCACATTGATGTTCATAGCAGCACAATTCACAATTGCTAGACTGTGGAATCAACCCAGATGCCCTTCAATAGATGAATGGATAAAAAAAATGTGGCATGTATACATCATGGAGTATTACGCAGCACTAAAAAATGACAAAATCATGGAATTTGCAGGGAAATGGATGGCACTAGAGCAGATTATGCTTAGTGAAGCTAGCCAATCCCTAAAAAACAAATACCAAATGTCTTCTTTGATATATTGAGAACAACTAAGAATAGAGCAAGGAGGAAGAGCAGGAAGAAAAGATTAACATTAAACAGAGACATGAGGTGGGAGGGAAAGGGAGAAAAAAGGGAAATTGCATGGAAATGGAGGGAGACCCTCATTGTTATACAAAATTACATATAAGAGGTTGTGAGGGGAATGGGATAATAAACATGGAGGGAAATGAATTACAGTAGATGGGGTAGAGAGAGAAGATGGGAGGGGAGGGGAGGGGGGATAGTAGAGGATAGGAAAGGTAGCAGAATACAACAGCCACTAATATGGCAGTATGTAAAAATGTGGATGTGTAACCAATGTGATTCTGCAATCTGTATTTGGGGTAAAAATGGGAGTTCATAACCCACTTGATTCTAATGTATGAAATATGATATGCCAAGAGCTTTGAAATGTTGTGAACAACCAATAAAAAAATTTTAAAAAAAGAATACACATAATTCTAAGACCCCCATCGTAAAGTTCTCAGGCTTAGTGACCAAGTGACAGCATGGATTGCAAAGGGCAGACGTCTCTGTGGAGAGAGAGAAAATCAAGATAGAATGAAATCAGTTTATCTTCCAGAGACAGTTCCCAAGGAGTAGGTTTAGAAGTATCTTGGAGAAGAGCTCCCTGCACAGATATCCATGCAGCTAGCACATGGTGGGGGCAGATGTCTTGAAAGCTGAGGTGACAGGGTGCGGAGCATGTTGGGTGTGGTGGGGATGTAGACCTGGATGTGGAAGAGAGGGACCAAGACTGGTTTCTAGAATTCTGGAACCAGCTGGTGGGTACGTGGTTGTGAACAATTGGGGAGATTAAAGGAAGGAGCAGGCTTAGCAGGAAGAGCAAGTGTTGGTGTCGTCCTGAAGATGAGAGTGAGGACCGAAGCTGCCCCCAAGGGAGCTGTGCTTTCCTTTCCTTTCCCCCAAGTGCATATGCAGGATCGGCGGGCCCACGCCTCGCTCTCTAGGCAGTTGGGGATAGGTGTGCCCAAGCAGGGTCACAGCCAGGTACACCCTGGAGCTGTGCACCAGCAGAAGGAATCCGCTGTCCCCTTCTTTTTGTATTGGGCACACAGGAGACTGCTCTTGACCTTGAGATTTAATTTGTGGGGTTCAGATCTTGGAGAGTCTAAACATAGGCTGAAGTATATAGGGGAATGTTAAAGCAGTCCAGCACCCAAAGGTTGGAGACCTTGGTTTAGGTGAAGTTGTTTAGGGTGAGACTTATCTGCTGGTTGAACAAGGTGCCTAGGTCTGCTGGACAGGGGTACTCTGCTTGCTCGGAGAAGGGCAGCCAAGGGCTAGCTCACTGACTTCAAGCAAAGAGACCTCCCAGGATGCTTCACTGGACAGTCTTGCTTTTCCAAAATTTGTATTCCTTCATGGGCAAGTTTCATTTAATCATCTTGTTATTTGTAAGAATTATAAAGTTGTCACTGTTGTTCCTTTAAGGAAGGAAGCTAAGGACTTCAGATCCTTGCCTCCTTCCTCCTTCGAGGTATTTTCTTACCCAAAGCAATATTTTCCATCAGGTCAAAACAGAGGCCAGACTTTTACTGTCGCACTAGGTCACGACAAGACTGTGCTTGTTCATCCACCTGCACTTTTATAAGTTTTCATAGGACTTTTGAGCAAGGTGCCTTCACCTTAGCACCATTGATTTGGGGGGCCTAATGATCTTGAGAGCTAAGAGTGTTGAGCAGCATTCCTGCCGCTACCCACTAAAATTCAGTAGCACCCCACCCCAAGTTATGACAACTTAAAATGTCTCTTAGTTGTCTTTTTTGTCACTGTGACCAAAAAGACATGACAAAAACAACTTAAAGGAGTAAAATTTTATTTTTGGCCCACAGTTTCAGAGGTTCAGTTCTTGGTTGTCCAGCTCCATAGCTCTGGGACCAAGGTGAGGTAGGACCTCATGGTGGAAGGGCGTGGTGGGGGAAGGGGACCCAGGGCTGGGAAGCAGAGAGTGAGTTCTTTTCACCAGGGACAAAACATAAACCCCAAAGGCACTGGAGGGTGATCTACTTCCTCCAGTCATATTCTAACTGCCTACAGTTACCACCCAGTTAATCCATATTGGTGGATTAATCCACTGATCAGGTTACACCTCTTAATAATCTAATCATTTCTCTTTTGAACATTATGGCATTTTGTTGCAAATGAGTTTTGCGGGGACACCTCATATCTAAACTATAATAGGCTCCAAGAATTGATAAATGTCTCTTGGGGCAAAATAAGCCTCGTATTAGAATCTCAAAAAACGGGGGGTGATGTCACTGTTCGGGTTAATGGTGATATGATGATGAAGGTGGTAAGATATAAAACTCAAGCCGCTGAAGTCAGAGAACAGCTGAATGGATTTGTGCCTTTTTAGTCCCAACCTTGTGAGACATGGTGTTGCCTTCACTGGATACATCCCCTGGCCAGCCCCTGTTTGTCCTTTGTTGCTATACATTCGTGACTCTCTTACCCCATTTGGGACACTGCAGGATCTAATTCTCTTGGTTCTCTAATCAAAACGATGTGGAAAGCAGGCCAGAGTGATTTCCAAGATGACTCTGAATAGGAATCTTGGAAACATCCCCGGCTCTCATCCCTGGTTATGCCATGTCATCAGCTTGGTTTGGGGCAAAGATGTGTTTATGTATCAAAATGTGGGGAAGGCCCCCTCAAAGCCTGTTGTTCCTACTTGTGTCTCATGATGAAGCATGACTTTAGACTCGTGACCGTGGCTTTCCTGAAGGTCAGGCGGGGGGTGAGTTTTAACTCTGCCAATTACTAGTTGTGCCATTTTGGACAATGACAACTTTTTTAAAGCCTTACTTTCCTACATGTTAAAAGGAAAAATGAATCCGTTACTTGTCCAATTTGTAGAATTATGTCAAGAATCAAATGAAATGCCAGACAGGAAATTGCATTGCAAGTGAGGCCATCCTGTACTTTTATTATTATTAATGTGATCATCATCATCCCTATTGTCAAAGATGGACATCTTCATAAACTGACCTGTTAAATTTCTTTTTATATACCCAACTCCCTTGGCTAAAAAAATCATCTAACTAGGATATTTTCATTGGATTTAACCACTCAGCCTGGCTGAATTCAAGAACCCCCGGTGGGTTTTAAATCCGCTTGCTACTGCCTAAATAATACTTTGGAAGAGAAAATAGCAAGTGGTGATCAACATCTTATTCACAGGCATAATCGCTCTGCTGCAACTCCCCCTTCTCATCCCCTGTTATTATTAATAGGGTGTTATTGCTTAACATACACCGTGTCCCACAGTGTGCTTCTTGCCTTTACATTATATATACATAACCTGTGAGCCCTACCCTCCAAAACCAGCCATTGTGAAGAACCAGAGGAGATCACTGTGTCGACAGACATGGTCAGGGACCAGCGATTTGAGCCCCATCACTGCCACATAGTGAAATATTCATTCCCTCTAGACTCAGGATTAACTAGGAACATGTGATGGCCGATTCAGGTGGGCACTGTGCTGCGTAATTCCCTGCACAGCATGCCAGTTTCGGGCGTGCAGAGCAAGCAGGTGGCTTTGTCTCTGTTTTTCAGATGCTGAAGCTGAGAATCAGAGAAGGGAGTTGACCGCACCTGACTTGTGTTTTCAAATTCTCAGGACATTGCTGGTTTCATTACTATATGTTGATTCCAGATCCATGCAGCGTGAATATTTGCCAGGGATTTTTAAAAATATGCTGTGTGGGATCTTTTCAATGTTCATGCAGACAACAAAATAAGAACTGAAGTTACAGAGCAAAGCCATCAATTTGGATCTTGACTTCTCCCTAGTTTATCTTTATTTCTCCAACTGTTATGGACCTCAGGCTTGATTGCAGAGAAGAATCACCTGGTAGGTATTAGTAGTACAGTAACACCCCCCAAAAGATGCTGAGGCTACCCTCAATTCCACATTAGCATCAATGTGGAATTTGGTGGTCTTTCTCATATGCAAACAAGCCACAATGCCAGCCTCCCCTCCCCCCGTAGATGGTTGGTTTTTCTGGGGCAGGCCCAGTAGTGGGCCCATATGAATGTGTGGTCCGTGCTGGGCTGGGGCTGCAGCAGGTCTCCATCAGTGTGCTGGAGAAGAGAATGCAAACCTCCAGTGGACTGCTCCAGGCCAGCAGTGGCATTGTTCAGACACTAACCATTGTTTGTATAAAGCAAAGAATCCGAGACTACAATTCCCCCCACATGGTGGTTAGGTGGTAAACAACAGAAGTTTTTGAATCCACTGCAACAATCTTTTAGGATCTGAACATGTTTTTTCAAGCTTCCTTATCTGCTTTTTGTTTTGATTTTAAGAGTTTTCCTAATACATTGCTACTGGTCAGATGCGGTCCTATGGAGATTGGGGGAGACATCTATAATGAGAAGGAATTATCTGTATTGAACATAACTATGTTGGAGGATCCACTTATGCTAAAGTGTGGGCTCCATAAAGTGGTCATCGTTGTCTTTTTTGATTTTACTTCCCGTTTCCATCCTAAGAATTTTAGTACGAATTTTGTGCATTATTTTTACTACTTAATCATTGTCAGAATATCTTACTTGAAGAATCAATTTCTGGGAGGATGGAGATTTTTGGAATGAGAGAGACTTGATTTCCAATCCCAACTCCTATAATTCTTTTTATTTCTGGGATTTTCTTGGCATCTGCTTGTTAGCATTATTGTGTGGATTAAAAGATGACATTTGTACATTGCTCTAGGGTAGTCGCTGTTACATAGTGAGTATTGAACAAGTATAAATTTACCATCAGTAAAATAATATTCTGTGGTCTTTACCTATGATCTCCAAAGAAATAAACATCTTCCAGCTTTCTATATCTAGTACAGAATTTGGCATACACAATAAATAGATAAATAGTGACTTTTAGAATTAGTTGATGGGCAGCCAGGTCTCCAAGTGGAAGCAAAGATGTAATGGAATTATCCTGATCCACGTGCCATTGTCTTATAGTACTTTCCAAAGGTGACATTCTCTTCCCTTCTGCATTTTCATGTATGGTTATTTCTGCATCTAGACAGGTTAGACGGCTATCCTCAATCTGGTTTCCTTGACAACCATCATAAAAATGGCAAGGGTCTGTTGTGGAGGGAGAATGTCAACCTCACCACAGTCTATGCAGCCTCAAACAAGGCTTCAAGGTCAAGGTTAAAATATTTGAAATTACAATCAGACCTTTGGTTAATGTTTGTTAGATGTTTTACAAGAGCTGAATGAAGGCATCATCTTTTCAGGGTTGAACAGTGAAAAGGGTCATTTTGGCTGTTAGCTGGAAGAAATTCAGACTGCTATGAACAAGGTTTCTCCTGAATCCTTTCACTAATCCTAAAGAGAGTTCCACAGTTTTATTTATTTATCTTTTTAACCAACCAGAAATTAATTGACACCTCTGATTCATCCTCCCTAAACCTCCTTACCCACTTGGGAGTTGCCCTTCCCATGTGTTTAAAGTTAAATTCACCTACAAGGTGGATTTCTGAAGCTGAGAACAGAGGTGGTCACAAGCAAGGGCTTCACCTACAAAGTGCTCCAGAGCCCTCTGCAGATGAAAAGCCAAGCGCCTCATTATGCACAGCGGCCAGATGCCTGTCTAATTGCAGCCTATGTGGCTGCCCTTTAGATGGATCCCTGTGAAGCAGGTGGTGAGAGTGGAAAAGAAGGAAGAAGAACGGGGTGGGGGCGAGAGTGAGAGATGGAGCCCCCTGCTCTCCGATGATGAGCCAGAGGACAGAGAAATGTGCTTTCTGCTTAAGCTGCCTTCTAATTAAATTCAGGAAGGGAGGAAGAACTAGGAGACTCAGCAGATGGTAATGCTACCCTCTGGAATCAGGTTTCAATGTGTGTGTGTATGTGTGTGTGTTTGCACACTTCTCTGTTTTATGGCTACTTTGGTGTTATATCAGCCTATATAGCTGTTTCTCAGATTCTTCTTAAAAAACATCATCCCTATCCCCAAAAAACCTTTGGAGATTTGACTCCCTAATTTACCCCAGTTGCTCCTGTCCTGAGATTTTAATAACCAAACCACTGGAATAAAAGAGCTCTGATATTTTTTTTTTCTCATGAGAACCAGATTTTGCCCCCGTTAAGAGTGCATGCAGTAGAGTAAATTCTCAACAGTGGGGAAACAAGGCTTATTTATTTTTTTTCCTGATGTTTATTATCTCCATTCTCAGCACTTTGAGCAGCAGGTGAGTGTAACTGTAAAAATATGTATGCATATACATGCACATGCACATATACAGACACACACACGACACTGACTTAGAATTAGGGGATCCTTATCTCCTCTAGACCACACTGTGTCCGCAGATCATAGCTGATACTTTAATCCACAGGTACACACACACACATGAAGATTGGAGATACGCTGATCAGAACTGGTTCCCTCTAACTTGGAAATAGATGAGTGTCACCCAAGCCACCTGAATATCACCATCTTATCCCCAGCTCCCCTTCCAAACCCCCATCAAGTAAAACCATGTCTTCAATATATATAATTATCATATTATATTATTATATCCCTCCAAACCGTGTCATTACTTTCTCAAAGCAGTCAGAGGCTCATCAGAGCCTCAAAGTTAGAAGTCACTTAGGTGTTTATTGAATGAATAGATGAATGATGAATAAATGAATGAACCAGTTGGGTTCGCCAGTGTGTAGCAATCAGGAGGAAAAGTTTTCAGTGAACATTGTTTGTGTAACTGTATTGTTTTACTTTTTCAAAACTCCTCACTGAGTACCTTTGGTGTGTCTGACACTGTGCTAAGTACACATACATAAATACACACTGTGCACTGTAATAAGAAGAATTGCAGCTTCTAAAAATATTAAGTCCAGGCTACACAGGAGCTAATGCAATTTTCTCCTCAGTGCATTGAAAAATCTATTAGTTGCGAAGGCAGCTATATTTCAGGAAATTAAACCACTGTAACAGTCCAGTTCACAAATCAGAACTCCCAGTGCGTTGAAATGCTCCATTTCATAACATAGAGCACTGAGGGATGTTCAGGCAATCCGTAAACGCTCCAGTGGCCAATCCCCTCCAGCTCCACAAGGCTAAACAGAGGGTGTTGCTTGCCAGGTGATGAGAAAGGGAGGGGTTTGACACCTCCAGTGGGAGGAGATATGATCACCTTCCCTGTGACTCACTGTGTCTTCATCCCTCTAAGATTACTTCTGTCTGTAGAAGATGGTTTCTGGGTGGATTTCTGAACAATGGGCATGTCAGGGGAAAGCCAGCAAATCATGTCAGGCAAGGCCATGCTGAATAAACACATGTTCACTGATGCCTGCAGGAGATTGCTGTCCCCTTCAATGACCAGCTTTGAGGCTCTCGGGCAGTTTTCCTCCAATGGCTGATGTAGGAAGATATGAACTATGTACTTCAGCTCTCCTCAGGTTGCTAGGAGTGTTCTTGTCCGCTGATGGAGAGCTATTTCTATTGAAACAGGATATCTAGGTTTAAAAAGAATTACAGCCAGGGAACGTTTTTGGCTCCATAGTCATAAATTTTTTGCAAGGCACAGAGATGCCTAAGGAATTCCTGATCTTATATCAATACTGTCTTTCCTTAATCTTTGAGAAAGGTCTTCTCTCCCTGTTCTTCCAAGAAAGTGGCAATTTCAGGTGAGACACATGGACTGGGGGCTGTCTTATGACTTGGTCTGAATGGTGCATTGATTGTTAATCCAGTGTCACCTGTTCAGCCCAGAAGACCTTGAGAAATACTGTTCTCTGTCTTCTCACTTAACATCTTACAGAGGATCATCTAGGACTTTAGAATCACTTTCATTTAGTCAGTGGGCACTGTTTAAAAATACAGATGTCTGGGCCCTACCCCAGACTTGCTGAATCATCTTCTGTGAGTCTAACCCCAGAAATCTACCTTTGCCGTACGCCTCAAGGTGCTGAAGCTCTCAGCAATTACGTTTTTCTCCAAAAGTCACTGGAGTCTATTCCAACAACAAGATGAGGAGGTCATATGTCTACTAGTGAAAACCTTTTTTTTTGTTTTTTCTACTTTTCTAGGATATTATCCAGTGCTCTTTAGCGTGGTGTGCAGGACTCTTCAAAATTCAGCTCTTCCCTGCCTTTCTGTATCTTTCTCCATCACAACCAGCTCCACATCCCCATCAGCCCCCCTCCCCCGCCTTTTTGCATTTTATTTAGAAACAGGGTCTCACTGAGTTGCTTAGGGCCCTGATAAGTTGCTGAGGCTGGCTTTGAACCTGCAATCCTCCTGCCTCAACCTCCCGAGCTGCTGGGATTACAGGCATGTGCCAATGTGCCCAGCAAAACTCCAGCACTGCAGTAAGAGCTTTATATATGATGTCTTGTGGAAAGCCTCAGAGCCCTACTGGTGCCCAGGTACCCAAAGTAGAGGGGATGTAGGCCAAGTCCTTTTCCATACTGTCATCTCAGTCCCCAGCCTCAGACATCTACTTTAAGTGAATGGTTTTCTCTTCCCCTCCTTTCAGGTGCCCTAACCGACTCAAGTGGGCTTTTCACTCCTCTGGATTCCTGCAAGGGCAGAAGTGAGTCTCTTAAAAAAAAAAAAAAAAAAAAGTCCTGATTCACCAAGCAGCAGTTTTTTGAGGAGTTAGATACTAGCACCTTAGAGTTGGACATTCCTGGCTTTTAACCTCTCGGGGCCTGAATTTTCTCATCTGTAAAATAGGAATAATATCGAATATAAGGAAATGCAGATGGCTGGGGACCATCTCAGAAACCAGTCACCACACCTGTAATTACAGTACAGAATGAATGGGATTGTGACGAATTCCAAGTCCGTGTAGCCGCAGTCTAGCAGGAGGATAATTAAAGAGGAGTGGCGGGAATGGAGAAAGGATGAAGCAGGTGGAGATTTCTGGAAGACAGGAACCTTAAATTTTGTCTTGAAGAATAAGATAAAAGTGTAATTTCTCAAATATTGGAAGGGAAGGATGACCGGTGAAGTACTAGCATTAAGAAAGGCACAGAGGGAAGTACAACCAACCAGGTGTGTGCCTGCACTCGTGAGCACAAACCAACTAACTATGCTCAGTTGCGACATTCGGGCCTGGGCTCATGTTGAGATTAATTTATTCCTGTAGTCTTACTGTTTGGTGATGCATCCGAGTGTCTCACATGTGTGTTAAAAATAAAGCTGAGAGTCAGGGCCATCTAATTAGATGGCTTAACCCAGCACGGTGGTGTTCAGTGTGCACCCAGCTCTCCCGCTTTGATGGCAACCAAAATAGATGAATAAGTTAATCAAAGGTCTGATTAAATAGCACGGCTCTGCAGCATAGACCACTGATTGCCAGGCTTCAGTTCAGGCAGATTCCCAGAGGAGGGAAGGAAACGAGCTGAGTTCCACAGGCCAGGGCTTTCATGAGGAAGAGTTTTATAAAGCACACTGGAGGGAATTGCTCACCGAGTTCTCAGATCTTAAGGTGATGGCTAGTCAGGAAGCCAACTCCCAAAGAAGGGTAATGTGGTTTGGGGAAAGAGCACCACCACCTCCTGGCAGATACTAACTATAGCTTGTGGCTCGCCTGCTGCGGGAGGTGGACACATGGCTCAGCCGCCTGTGCCATTGATTGATTTCAGGTGTGGATTTTGTGCCTGTTAATGTGTAAGGCCCTCCCTGTGCTTCGTTCTTGACCTTGCTGTTTAGTTTCTGTACCTGCATTAGCAGCAGGACTGCTGGTTATGACAGATTTGCCCATCCAGGTCCTCCCTAGGCCTCCGCTGCCCTCTTTGGGCCCCCTGAGACTGACACAGAAGGGCGGCACCACTTCCCTTCTGGTCCTCATCTGGATTGGCCGAGAGGCACCTACTAGGAGATGGGGGACCTGGGGAGAGTGAGGGTGAGACAGGTGCCCCAGTTCTTGTCCTGTGGGCTGCCACAGAGAGGCCTCTAGTGAAGGCTGCTGTTCCTGCAGGTGGCCTTGCTCATGGGGCTGCCCTTTCTGGATTCCACCAACTGCTGTCTTGGCCTTGTCTGCTGGGGTGGCACCTCCCTTCCCAAGTATCGGTTCTGTCTCTAATTCTGCATGCACTGCAGTAAAGAGTCTATTATTATTATTATTATTATTATTATTATTATTTAGTTGTAGATGGACACAACACTTTTATTGTATTTAGTTATTTTTCTGTGGTGCTGAGGATCGAACCCAGTGCCTCACACATGGTAGGTGGGCACTCTACAACTTAGCCACAATCCCAGCCCCTGATTCCGTCTATTATTAAATTGTCCTTAGACTTCCCAGTTTGGGTGTGCTATCTATTTACACCCTCACGGATGTGAAGAAGTACACTCTTACAGGATCTGCCTTTTACCAATGGCTGCCGAGACTAAGCAGACTTGTCCAAGCACACATGGTGATTGTTGGTACTGGAGTCCAAGTCCAGGTGCACCTAGCTCTAGAACCCAAGTGTTCTTCACACCAGGCACCACCTTCAATAGGAAGCCATTCAAGAGATGTCATTGTACTTGAATGAGGGGCCCAGTCAGCATTGCTGAGAGTCTTTCCCATGCCAGGAGCTTAAATCCTTCACCCCCTTTTGTTTTTCATCAAGCATATAGTGTAGGCATGTAGGTATATAGACACAGAAAAATGCCCCCAAATGATCCCTCTGAAGAAGTTGATGTCTTGTTTCCATTTCTTCTTTCTCTGCATAAATTTCAGCGGATGTATTTCCGTGCCATTTGAGAACTCATAGTGGGTTTTAAGCAAAAGTCGTTTTAAAGCTTGCTTTTTTTGTTTGTTCTTAACCATCAAAGCCAATTTCATTTTGTTACATCTTAATCTACATTGTTTCAAGCTGCTGGATAGTATGCTATCAATCAAAAGTGTATCATGTTTTAGTTAACTGCTCAATTTGGGGACATTTGGATGGTTGCTATTTCTTTACTTTATAGCATGGTAACAAACATCTTTGAGAATAGAACTTTGGTTTTTCATTTTAAAATTTGATTTTTTATTCTTTTTTCTTAAAGAACAGTGTCTTCTAAATGGAGTTAAAGGACAAAAGAGTATTTTGTAGGATACTAAAGATGATCCCATTTCCCAATAAAGGGGTTTTATCACAAGTTACCTCTTGAGAGTGCTCTCTAACTAACTCCAGTGGAAACTCCCCTTCACAGCTGGGATGGCACCCCTGTCCATAATGACCTTCACAACTGAACCTGCACATAGAAAAGCTGTCATCACAAAGTGTAGCTTTGAATACCAAGTGGCACCAAGAGGTGTGTGTGCCTGGCTGTTGACTCTGTTCACCTGTGGGGCACGGATGGTTCCCGTGTCCTATGAAGGCTGCAATATCAGCACCCACTGGGTTGTTCATTGCTGTCCCTGTGTATGGAAGCTTTGTTGCTGTTAGGTGAGGACTGTCCATAGATGATGCCCCAGCCCTCCGTGGGCATTTATTTGAGAACATCAAGAAGGCACCAGTACTAACCTATTCAATTACAGCTTAAAAAATATAGCTAAGCATAAGTTTTAAAATGCCAGTAAGTAGTGATGTTTATAACGCAGGTTTGAGATATGACTTAAACACACACACACACACACACACACACACACACACACACACACACCTGCCTTGGAACAATTTGGTACTGGTTGCAGAAGTATGATTCAGTTTTTGTTCCTTTTTGTTTTCTTTTTGCCTATCTTTCTTTTCTCCAATGAGCCTATATAATTTCTCTAATAGCCAAAATTATATTCTAAAAAACTTCAACATGGGCTTTTTATGTAATAATTATTTCATAACTATTGCTTTTCCTCTCACTAGATTCAGATTTCTTTCCTGAAACTGGTGCCAAATGTAAATTACATGAACAGAACTCTAAGAATATATTCACTCACTTTTTCAACAAATTTGCATTGAATACCCCCCAACCCCACTTCTGGCCTGGTGTCACATACCTCGAATCCCAGCTGTTCTGGAGGCTGGCAGAAGGATAAGTTTTAGACCAGCCTAGGCAATTTAAAGAGATTCTGTCTCAAAATAAAAATTAAAAAGGGCTGGGGATGTGGCTCAATGGTAGAGCACCCCTGGGTTCCATCCTCAGTACTGGGGGGAAAATAAGTCAGGTTCCTTTCTTTTATCATGTTCTTATAATCAAAGATTTTGTTAGCACTGGTTGCATTGTGCTCTTAGCATAGTAAAGTGGTAGCAAAGTTGATTAGAAGAGGACAAACAGGAGAGCCCCCTCAAGGGAGCACGGGTCCTCTAGGAGAGGGGAGCTAAACTCAGTGCTTTATGTGTCTCAGGCACCATTTGTAATGTTTTAAGCAAAGAATTAATATAGTGACTTTTTTCCCCTTCTCCAACTCCCTCTGTGCCTTATCCTGTCCAGTCTGAAGTTTCTTGGATCCCCAACAAACATTACTCTGGGATTTATGGCCTGATGAAGCTCGTCCTGACCAAAACTCTTCCTGCCAACCTGGAGAGAGTCATTGTCCTCGACACAGATATCACCTTTGCAACCGACATCGCAGAGCTCTGGGCTGTGTTCCACAAGTTCAAAGGTAATCTTGGCTCATTTCTTTCTAGTATTTGTGGCTCATTTCTTTCTGGTATCCTTGTAGGTGTGGACATGTCAACCATGGAGATTATATTTTTTTAAGGAGATGAGTTTAACTCCGATAAGCTTGTGCTATTCAAGTCAATAAGAAATTACAAATACAGTTATGTTACAATTCTACTTCGATTCGATACATGCTAGAGTAAAACTGGAATTTCCATTTCTTTCTTTATTTTATTTATTTACTTGTGGTGCAGAGAATTGAACCCAGTGCCTCACACGTTAGGCAAGTGCTCTACCCACTGAGCCACAAGATCTGTGTTCATAGGAAGAAACCAATTTGGGATACTTTGTAACCATTAAATATCAAATGTGTGTATTTTGTATGCAGTAATTGAGTGTTGACATACTTGTGCAGAAACATGCATTTATTAGTTTTCTCTTTTTATCAAATAATTCTTTGATTGCCGAGAAAGCTTTTGAGGTAGTAGAAACAGGTATTGATTAGAGAGTGTTTGAAATGTTCTTCTGGCTTTTGCTTTCCTTCGCATCATGGCTTATTATTTTGAGGTATGTTTGGTCCTCTCTTCTCATCTGGTAATCTTCTTCTTAGCTCTTATTGTTGCCTTTGTCACTGTCTCAAGGTACAGGAGCCCTTCTGATGGGCAATTTAAACTCAGTAGTTATATCTGACTCTGGTGGGGCCTATGAGAGAAGTGACAGGTTAGCATGAGTTTAGGGCTGTTTTAATACCCCTCCCCTCCATGTTGTATTTTTGAGGTTCCTCTCTATATTGGGCAAATGCAATGAGAGAGCAGTTTGTTAGTGAGATCATTATATATTTCTTATCTTTTTCTTTGTCAAATTGCACACTACCTTCTGCCTAAAATCTCTCTGTGTCTTCTCTTACTTCTTTATTCTAAGAGGGTGAAATCCTCCTTACTGATTTTCAAAAAATCATTTCCATAAACCCTGTTGGGTTTTGTTTCCTTTCGTGGGCAGGGTAAATTCCTTGCCTAGTGGTCACTGTCCCCTTCCTTCTGGGAGGATCATGGCTCTGGGCTAATTGAGGAAAGTGTTCAGCAAATCACAGGGTTGACATGTCCCCCCCATCCCTTATCAGGATCAAAATTAACATTTCTTATCTGGGTCAATAATGGCATTAGGGAGACATCCTTTAACAAAACTGGGAAGCCAGTGAGTCTCCCCTGTCTAATCTCTTCTGCATAAAATGCTGGGTGGGACCTACCCTTTTATTTCCTAAGTCAAGCCCCTGAAGTTTGGAGGGACTCAGGGTTTTGCCCAGAATTGAGATCAGAAATATGTGTGCCTTGCCTTCTCTCTGTTGCTTCTGCTGTTTCTCTTTCTGATCACACAGAACTCATTGGGGACAGTTTTTCTTTAATTGCACTGTATTTTATCCATGTTTTTATGCTGATGTTCAGTGTTCAGTGATGCATATATTCTACAACGTTTATTGCATTCCTACTGGGTGTCAGGCTGTGTACCTAAATCATGAAATGAGGAGTGATGAAGGGACAGTGAGAGTTGTCACCTGTCCTGGAGAGGGGCAGAGCAGTCGGATGGGACGCATCACAGGGTGTGGTAATTGTGCACTGTTTTATTGGGAAAGAGCAATAGATGCCCAAGTTCCCCTTTGAGAAGAGAGGACTCACTTCTCCAGCACCTAGGATTTCTCTCTGGCTATAGAGGGAGGGCTGCAGGCATCAGCCCTCTTTGGGGATGGGCTCTGATGAAGAGAGTGACTGTGCCTGGAACCATGCCTCCTGCCGGGATGCACCATGTCATGCATTGACTCAGGAGCCATAAGATCCTACCTGATCAGTTGCTGTATCCCTGGAGACTGCCTCACAGTCTGAAGTCTCCTCAGTCCAGTCCTGCTCATTCAGACCTGCTGTTCCCTAGAGTTCTCCCTGATTAAATGTTCATGTGCTGATTTCTGTCTCAATCTGCTTCCCTGGAAACTCAGCCCATAACCAACATCTACAGCACCGAGTATCCCTTGGATAAGTGCAACTCAGCAAAATCAGTAGGACAGGTGGTCAGAAGTTGCAGTGCTCTGGCCGGGAAATCTCTTTTATTCTGTTGCAGCCAGAACTGGCTGTCGTGCTAGCAGGATTTTTGTGTGGGCAACAGCAACAGCATGAATAATCATGGTTCTAATCACTCGGCATCACCTGCGGAAGGGAAGGAAACCATTTGGACTCTTGCTGCCCCTGGAGCTGCAGATTTGGAGGACTCTGAGGTTCCAGGCAGTTCCTGGGGATAAACAGAGTATGTGGACCAAGGTCAGGACAGGACCAGGGGAACTTTGAATACCAGAGCTGAGTTATTGGACTGTCTTCTATCTGTTCATTCTTTGATTTGTCCATTTCTAACATTTATCAGGCCCTCAAACTGTGTAAATGTGGCACCAGCCTTCAGGGAGCTCCCAGATGGGGCAGATGGTGTTACATCATAAACAGCTGCCGAGGAGCAGAGAACGTCTACTGTGGTCCTCCCGTGCCCATCCTAGTGATCGTAAGAAAATGCAGAGGTAAAGAGAAAATAGGAAAGCCCTTCCCCCTGCTCCACGTGTCAGGACTTCGGTATTTTCTTTTTAGTGGACTTATTTTTCCTTAATGATATCTATTGGAAGCCAGGTCATAGAACAGGGAGAAGCCTTTTAGGACAGACGCATAAATGTTCTGGCCCAAGAGAGAGAATGCCGTTCTCATGAAGGCACTGCTACTTGACATCTTTTGTTGTGAACATTTTGATTGACAGTGGTGCCATTTGCCATTGGTCATTTGTGTCTGGTACATTGTCTGGGGCTGCCGTGGCACTTGTGTACAGGTCATACACAGGCTTGGTCCCTCCCTAGTGCTGTGGAAACCCCAAAACCTAGCTGCACCACGTCAGCTTCTACTAAGAAGCCTGTTATTAAGGACACAGACTCATCTTCACCACCTGCTGCAGGGAGCCCCCCAGTGGCTCTTGGAGGCATCCATGTGCACCATGGGCCTGAGTTCACCTCAGTGGCAAATGCCTACCTTCCACACCAGTGGTCTGTACCCCTCGCCAGCCTGTGCAGCCACTAGGGGTTCTTCATACCCAAAGTAACAGAACCAGAAATATCACTAGTGGCTAGAATCCAGAGTCACCCACTCAGTTGTATTTCCTGAGCTCCTCTAGTGGTTGGTTAGTTTTCTGAAAGTTGAGTTGGGAATATTGCAAAAAAAAAAAAAAAAAAAAAAAAAAACCCAAGCCCTACTGCTGAGAATTTAAATTTGGGTGGAGGAAGACAGAAAATAAATAATATGCATAAATCTTAGATGGTAATAAATGAATGGATGCCTGTGTGTGTGTGTGTGTGTGTGTGTGTGTGTGGTTTATATTGTTTAAATATTCACATAAGGTATTAATGCAAGATCCCAAAAGAAGGGTGACATTTAAGCAATGAAGTTTAGAGAAGCAGTAACCGTGCTGTGCCAGGGGACAGGGAGGAGTGTCTGAGGCCTTAGGACAGGAACATCAACCTTGCTGTGAGTTGGTGTGTTAGAGGGATGGGACAGATGTCCAAACATAGCAGAAGGAGCCCAGGAGATGGCTGGGGTTGACCAAGTCACATCACAAGAACCTGGATCCAGAGGGGATGCTGACTCTCCTGTTAGGCACCTAGGGGACCCAGCAGAGGCAAGACTTAACCTGCTGTGTTTATAATGGGTGGTCCTGGCCGCCCTTGTTAGGACAGAAGGACATGAGGACACCATATAATTCCAGTCCTCCAGGTGGGAGATGCCCTGGGCTCAGGCCTAGGTGGAGCAGTAGAGGAGGTGGAAGTCATCTCATCAGGGTAGGTGTTGAAGGCCAACTCACCAGGGGAGAGGAGGGTGGAGGATGACCCCTAGGGTGGCTGGGTGGGTGCAGTGGCACTGGTGAGCCAGAGAGGACTTCAAGGGGAGGTCATGGCAACTCTGGAGCTTGTGAGCCTTGTTAAGTTTGAGGTCCTGGCATTGGATATCTGCATAGAGAGGTAGGGAGGCAGGCCGGTAAGTTATATTTGCAAAGCAAAGGGAAGGTAACTATTCTTTATCAAGTGCTTCTTCTGTTCTGGCACTGACTAGAAGCTTTGTACATTTAAAAGTTAAATAAACTGAGCCTGAGGGAGATTAAATTGCTGTCCCTGCTCAAAGAGCTTTCACACATCAAAGCAAAGCTGACCGCAAGCCCTTTGACTCCAGAGTCCATGCTGTGTCCACTGCTTTGTGTTGCCTCTCCTGGATCCCTGCTGGGGTGGAGAAGGGGATGCCCACCACCCTGGGAGGCAGGGTCTGCACATAGATCAGGTGTGACTGGTGATCCTGAGCCAGCAAGACCCTGGAGTGCCTTAGTTAACTGCACACAGAATCAGAAGCCGTATGTGATTGTAGCAGTCCAGGGAGGAAGTTGTGGAGACTGTGATGAGTAGCTGTTGGAGGAGAGCCTTGCTGGGCATTAAAGATGGTGTTGTCATCCCTAAGGGCACACGCCTGACTTGAAGAGGGCATCTTGCCGTGGCGTATAGTTCTGGCCTTGAAGCAGGTTGAGTCACTACTCAGCTTACCTCCGTGTGCCACAGGAGTGCCATCGGGCTTCTTTCAAGGGCCTGCCAGGCGAACCATGGCTAATCACAGCTCCTGGGCTGAGCTCTTCCTCCACACCAGCTGCTTGGTTAAGCGCCTTGTGAGTAAACTCAAATAACCCGCGCAGCCCAGCGTGGAGCCGGCATTGTTCATGTTCCCTCTTGAAAAGTTTGGGAACAGATGCTTCAGCTTCTCTAGAGCCTCAAAGGTCTCAAGGAGTAAATAACCCAAATCCAGTTCTCTTCACCCAGCGCCCCACACTCCTGAGAAGAGAGTAAGGAGAAGCATCATGTGGCTGTGGCCAAGAGTGTCTTTGGAGAGACAAAAGGGGGAGCCCTGGGTGACTGTGTAAACCAGTTTGTAGAGGTCAGGCCCAAGGTGATGCAGGCATTCAGAAGATGGAGGCAGAACCGGAGGCACAGAAATGTACAGGTGCCTGCATCCTGCCCTGCGTGTGACTTCCCAGAATTCTGCGTGGGAAATCATTGTGGGCCCCAAGAGCTCTATCCGGGCCTCAACCTGGGTGATAGATTAAGCCAACTGGAGCTCACTGGTAACTCTTGCATAGGCACTATATTCTGCATGTTTGTGTCCCCCAAATTCATTACTCCAAAGCTAATCCCCAATGCCATAATATGAAGAGGCCGGTCCTTCAAGAAGTGATTAGGTCATTAGGGCTCCCTTAATAGGGTTAATGCCTTTACAAAAATTGCCTCAGGGAGGATTTCTTTCCTTCTGCTGTGTGAGAACAGTTAGGAGGAACCATCCATGCAGCAGAGCGTGAGCCCTCACCAGACACCAAATCTATTGTTGCTTTGATCCTGTGACTTTCTAGCCACCAGAACTATGAGAAATTAATTTCTGTTGTTTATACATCACCAGTTCTAAGGTATTTTGTTAGAGCCGCTCAGTCAGACTAAGACAGCAGGTTACTGGTTTCTCAGGGCCCAGATGAACTGAGAATGGTGCTAATGGGGTCAGTGTGGGACCCACACATCACGTCCGTTCTTCTTGCAGTGTTCCATTTTCTCTGGGGACTCCTGCCAGCACATGTGGCGTCACAGTGGACATTGTTTCTGTGTATCTGTCCCATTACCTCGCAGATCTGTCCATCAGGGCTGAGGGTGGCTATAAATGTAAAATATCATAGGAAAGCGGAACATGAAAAACGTCAGAGGTGTTATTTCTGCAAAGACATCTGTAGAACTTTTATGCTTATACTTAGTTGCCTTGAAGAAGTTTTTAAAAACTCTTTCAAGTTCTTCAGGTCTCTTTTTTCTGGCCTTGCCCATCTCCCCCGATGGGATTGGTGAAGTGGCGCGAGCTTAGCAAAGAAAGAGACGGAGTTCAAATCCCTGCTGGCCTACTTATCAGCAGGTGAGTTGGGAGGTCATTATCGCCGCCTCCTCCAAAATGAAAACACTGAGGTCTCTGCACAGCGGTCAGGTGTGGTATGGGAGGGCACTGGGCGCTGCTAGTACCCGGGAGACTCTCACACCATGTGGTACCTTTTCTCTTTCCTTCCTCCTCTCCCCCACATCCCACGTCACTATTATTGGTCCCTTTTCCTTTGACTTTAAACCCCCCTCCTCTCTTCCTCCACCCACCTCCATATCAGGCTCTCTGCTCCCTCCTTAGCCAGTGTGAAAGGAATCAAAGTGGACCTTTCGGGACAACCCCAGCCCCTCGTGTGGGCCAGTTTCCCTGATTAAAGCCGTAGCTTCTCTGCCCGTGCGACAAGGTCTCTCCCAGTTTTCACGTACTTGTCTCGCATTCTCTCCTGATGGTCCTAACTTGAGAGTTTGGCTGCAGGGAAGAAAAACAGACATTTTTAAAAGATAAAAATTCTCAAATAAAGTGCTTTAAAATGCCATCAACAGCTGGCGTCCATTCGGGTGACGTGCGGTGAGTACAGCAGCCTGGAGCTCCTTGGGGTGAGAGTGAGCCTGGGCCTGCGTTCTTTGTCCTCAGTCACGCAATTTAGCTAAAAGGCTGGGGCATGTGTTTTGTTTTTTTTGTTTTTTGTTTTTTTTTAACAATGGAATGTTACTCAGCAATGAGAGAGAATAAAATCATGGCATTTGCAGGTAAATGGATGGAGTTGGAGAATATCATGCTAAGTAAACTAAGCCAATCCCAAAAAAATAAAGGCCAAATATTCTCTCTGATATGTGGATGCTGATCCATAATGGGGCTGGGTGGGGGGCAGTATGAGAGGAATGGAGGAACTCTGGATAGGGCAAAGGGAAGGGAGGGGCATGGGGGTAGGGAGGAAGGTGGGATGAGATGGACATCATTACCCCAAGTACAAGTATAAAGACATGAATGATGTGTCTCTACTTTGTATACAACCAGAGACCTGAAAATTTGTGCTCTATTTGTGTACTATGAATTGAAATGCATTCTGCTGTCATGAATAACAAATTAGAATAATTAAATATTTTTTTTAAAAAAATCTGTACCATGTTTTAAAAATTATCTCTTGCTCTTCTAGTATTGATGGGCCTCCTTCCCTGTCACTAAATTGCACAGTGTGGCTTCAGTTTTTGCCTCCTAGCTGATTTTCCACTTGGAGAATTTCAGTGGCTTCTTGCAAACCTCTTCTCCTCTCTGTAAGTCCTACCTTCCTGCTCTCTTCTCATCTCTTATCTATCCCTGCTGCCTTCGGTCCAGAATCAGAAACCTGCACGTCTCTTGTGAGATGCTCCTGGTCCTTCTGTGGGCTCAGCAGAGGCATGAATCACTGGGGCGACATCAAGGCTGGCACCCCTGGACACAGGAATGAAAGGGTTTTCATTATTTTCCCATCAGCTTGGATGTGAATCTGCATTTTCTTATAACATTAGAAGACCATTTAATTTCTCCAGGCCTCTTTGGTGGTGGTGGTTTTCTGTAAGAATGAGGGAAGAACCCATTCAGAGCTGCCCCATAGGCTTTATCTTGGTGGTGAGATCAGACAATGGTTGTGTATTGCATGTTACATAATAAATGACAGTTGGCGTCCTTTTCTTCTACCTATTTTTTCTTGTTCTTAAACCTCAAATACCTGAGATTTAAGAGAACAGCAACATGCTCCTCTCCTTCCCTCCCTCCCCTCCTCCTTCCCTCCCTCCCTCCCTCTCCCTCCCTCACCCCCCTCCTCCTCCCTCCCTTCCCTCCCTTCTTCCCCTCCCTTCTCTTTCTCTGCTGCCTTTTCTTTTTCTCTCCTTTCTTCCCTCTCTCCATTCCCGCCTCCCACATTCACTCAGTCCTTCCTTCTTTCTTTCCTTCCTGACCTGCTCAGCCCCTGGGCCAGCTCTGATCCTGGAGATGAAACAGTAGACAAGCCCCCTGCCCTGACCCCTGTTTCTCAAGTCTGACAGCTCTGTTTAGGTGTCAGGTCCTGGACCATCTCCTTCATCTCTCATGGTCATCTCCAAGTAGCTCACCTGAAGTCACTATAACAAGGAGGTGGTGACAGGACCGGGCTCAAAGCCGGGCTGACCTCCAGCGTCCACACTCCTAACACGAGATTCCAGATCCCTGTGAACGCATCAAAGTGTGGGACGTGCTTTGAAAGGGAAGGTACCCGCCGGCTGTGGTGGCAGCTTACCTGTGATCCCGGTGTATCCGTGGGCAGAAGCAGGAGGATCACAAGGTCAGCCTCAGCCACTTAATGAGGCTCTAAACAACTTAGTTGAGACCCTGCCTCAAAATAATAAAAAGGACTGGGGCTGGGGCTTAGTGGATAAGTGCTCAGGTTCAATCCCCCGTCACCCTCCACAAAAAGAAAGAAAGAGAAGATGCAGGTGAGGGAGGACCACACCGTGGGGAAGGGGACATTGGAGGTGGCTGGGAGGGCCTCTGAAGCAAAGATCGGGAGGTGGCGGCCTTCTGTTCCGCACTAGCAATGAATGGAAGAGGCCTAGGCCTGCGGCCCAGGTAGACAGCCGTACAGAGAAGGTACAGACGGGACTGGAGGAAACATTAAACGGGCTCCTCAGACAGAGGGCCGCTGCTGCCTTTGTTCCTCAGCTCTGATGTCCTGCCTTCCTGGAACGCTTGTCCTCCAGACCTCCCCAGTCTCGCGGCCGTGAATCCCTTCAAGTCTCTGCCCCAATCGCAGCTTCCAGAGAGACTTTCCCTGATGGTCCCATTTCATCTGCACCTTGGGACGCCTCCTGTCCCTGTCACCCTGCTCTTTAATTTTTTTTTCTTCAGTAACAGTCTTGTCTGTCTGACCCACTGAGTCATTACTTATCATGTGGGTGGCTCTGCCCCACCCAGGAGGTGGCACAGAACAGGCCCAGGCACCCAGGGTGCAGACTGCTATGCTGGTCATTCTGTGTCCTACCTATTGGTAGATAAGTATCAGGAGGGCAGGGACTGTTGTCATTATGTTTCTGGTGTCCTAGCACCTGGAATTGTGCTGAGCATACAGTTGATGTTCAATAAGTGTTTGTTGAATAATGAACAGATAAAGCCAGTGATTCTGGGTGGAGTGAGTGGTGGAGAAAGAGGCCAGAGAAGTACCAAGGCTCCTATAGGTCTTGGCTTGGGTTTATCCACTGATCATTGGTACATGGTTCAGAGCTTCAGAGGCAAATGTATATGCTCAGATTTTCAGAAGTTCCTTTTGGGTGAGTGGGGCATCATCTGAAAGGTGAGGGAGGAAATCAGTGCAGCAATCCTCTCCTAATCTGTGGGGAGATTGTCCAAGCCCTACAGTTGAGCCTGAAACTACTGGTAATCCAGAACCTTATACATACTTTTTTTTTTTTTTAAATACAGACATGCCTATGCCAAAATTTAATCTATAAACTAGATGCAATAAGAGATTAACAATAATAAAATAGAACAACTTTAACAATAGACTGTAATAAAAGTGATGTGAATGAGGTCTCTTTCTCTCTCCAAATTGCCATAGTCCGTCTGCAGCAAAATAACCGGTGGGGTGACGAGCAACTTGTGTAGATTGATACAGCAGGAATGGGAGCCGTTTATTGTAGGACAGGAGCAGTATTTATACATTCCACACAGCTTATCTTAATTAGCATAAACTAGATACATCAGTCAACCAATAAGAAATCTCCACACTTAATGGCTCACTGGCGTTACTTCTTAAACCAGTCCCTCTGGCATTTTGCCAGGTGCCATCCAAACTTGTTTACAGACTCTAATATTTCCCCCTTTTGTTTAATTTAAATAACGACCATAGTGGTTTTTACACAAACACCATAAATAATCTGCTACAAGCAGAAGGGGAGGATACAAAATGCCACAATACCAAGCCAATTGATGGCTCCATGCAAGAAGCCCTTGGAAAAATTATACCGGCAATGACACCGTTAGCAAAGATACCGAGTTACAATTTGTTGTAGATTACAGTTTGTTGTCTCAGTCCAGGTAAAGCAGTGTCTCAATAGATTAACCCACAGTCCAGGTAAATCACAGTCCAGGTAAGTTCTGCAGGCAGCTAGCTTGTTCCGAAGTTTCATCCATTTCTCAGCAACACTGGAAATTCTTCCATCCTCATCTTCATTGGCACTGGGACGAAGTCAGGAACTCCCGCAATGATGCTAAAGAAAATCCTGTAGTATTCCAGCAGGCACTAAGAAAACAAACTTCTGGAAAATTTAGTACATTATCTCAAGGTTTTTCACATTTGAAATAAGCCTTAATAGTGCTCATTACTCATTAGCTTCCAGGTGTGGGAGAACCATTGTAGTTACTGGCCTGGGAAATGATCAGACTTCAGGGACGTAGGCTGTCTTCTGCCTGCATTGTCCTGGGCAGCCCCAGATGGCCCCAGAGAGTGTCCTGGACTCAAACTGCTACTGGGCACAGGGAGCAAGAGCCTATGAGACTGTGCCTCCAGGTCGGGTCTAGATTTGGGCTCTTGCAATGGCGTCCCGCTCCACAGAGCGGGGGTGGGGTGGGGTGGGGGGTGGGGGGGGGTGGGGGGGGTGGGGAAGAGCCAGCTGCCGCTACTTGGAAAGCCCTTGCTGCACCATGACTGGCTCGAGCACGTGGCAGCTGCCACTCCGATTTACGCACCCTCCGGTAACAAAAAGTATTTAGTAATAGTCTTTTGCTGCAACTTTTTTCCTGATAATCCTTTCTCCTCTGAACTTTCTTCTTTTTGACTAGAGTTCCTGGGCTTCCATCAACACATGCCCTAACTATTCTTGGTTCCACTGGGGTGTCTCCTTCCCTTAGTAATTCACTTCTCACCCCTTCCATATTTTCATCATAAAGACAATACAATACACTGAGACAAAACAAGACACAAACATACTGTATCAATCTTCTCCATTTTCTCAAAATGGCCATTTTTCCTCTCGCCTTATCTGCCTAGGGACGAGCAGATTTGCTCCCTTCCTATCTATGGACAGGCAGCTTTTTTTCATCACTTACCCCCCAAGTGTCCTGGGGTTCCCCGTATGGGCCACCAATTGCCGCAGTCTGGCTGGGCACAAATCACGAGCCACTGAAGCAGGAACAAATTTTATTTTTGAACTGCAAGAAAAAACCTCACACACGCTCCTGGGGAATTCTCCCAAATGCCACGCGGCTGGTCCAGGAACCCCCAGCCAAAAAATTCTCTCCCGGAAATCCCGCCTCCTGCACTTCCCCAACCAATGGGAACTCTCGGGGAATCCCCGGAAATCCCCATGAGAACTCCAAAATAGTGCAAGAACTCAAAAGTAGCAGCAGAGGCGGATAGTAATGCCTCGCCTGTCAATCAATACTGTTGGCAAAATGCCAGGGGCCATACAGACTCGGCCATGGCTCTCAACACCAAATATCTTACTGTGCTTTTACCTTTAACCTAAAGAATGCCCTTAACATCTCCTCTTTGGGATAATCCAATGGCTATCATCACCATTCTTATATTTTGGGACTGTTATGAAGAAAAATAAAGGTTGCTTGACTGTAACCACAGGTAACACATACAATGACTGCAGTAGCTACCAAGTGACTAATGGGAGGGTAGGATATACCACGGAAGTGCTGAACCTCAACAATGATGTACACCCTGAACCAGATTGAGCAACATTTGATCATGCTACTCAGGATGGCGTGGAATTTAAACTTTTGTTTATTTTGGGGACTCTCTGTTTAATATTTTCAGACCATGGTTGAGCGCAGGTAACTTAAACTATTAAAAGTGAAACCACAGGTAAGGGGGGACCACTGGACTGTGAAAGAGAGATTTAGCAGCACATGGGAGCTACTGCTCCAGTCTCAGCACGGTACAGCAGTGACTGAAGGGGGTAGAGCAAAGGCCATGAGGAGGAGAGTGGAGGGCACTAGTGGCAAGTCCTGTTTGGACTTGCAGATCTGGATCCTCCAAGACCTCTGGAATGAGGGCATCTTCAGGTATTTCCTCTTAAATGTTGGTATGGAAATTGATGCTCTTACCAGATAATTTCAGTTTGCTTTTATGGACTTGCAAGTGTGCTCCATAGTAAAGCCCCCTCCAGGGTTCCAGTCCTGGGGATGGCACCAGGTCCTGCAGGGAACAAGGCTGGATTTGCTGTCTCTAATAGAGAGCTAAGTGGGTGGGGGCAGAAGGGAGTCAACAAGGACCAAGTCTGGGCAAGGTGGGATTGATGAACTGAGATTCTAGTGGAAGAGGAGGATCTGTTGGATGCCTAGCAGAGTCAGCAAGAACCCCTGGTCACATTCCAATTGTGTCTGGCGCTGCTGCTGGTGCAGGCCAGGCCATCAAGTTATGCTGGTTCCTGCCTCTGAATTGTAAGGCCAGCATGCCCTGGGCACCTGGAGCAGGGGATGGAGCCATATTGATCTGTCACTAGGATTCACTGACCTGATGGGCCTCTGACAATTTCTTGACTTTCTTAAATGTACAAGGGCCAGGCTATCAGGGAGGACAGCTTTTGCCTTATCATAAAGGAGAGGAAAGACTAGCTTCTGGATATGGGCTTATCTTTATTTTCTCACTTTCTTTCTATCTCTACTTCTGTATCTACTTGCAGAATGGTAGGAAAGAAGCTGAGGCCATTATTTTGGGTTGTTCAGCATCTTCTTGCCATCTTTATAATTTTGGTGCATTACTGAGATCTCTGAACCTCTATTTCATATGAACAAAATGGGGATCACAAGACTCATAGGGTATTAGTATGAAAAGTTAGCTTTTTGTCTCTATAATGAAATACCAGAGACAAGCAACTTATGAAGAAAAGAGGTCTATTTAGCTCATAGTTTGGGAGACTTAGAGTTCACAGGGCATAGTGTTCTATGGCAAAGGCCACCCCTTGGCTGCATCACTCCCTGGCTCATCATAGCACAGATAGCAATGGTAAGAGAAGGTGGGGGACCAAGTGATTACATCATCTTAAACCAGGAGCAGAGAGTGCTGGGGTGGGGTCAGGCTCAGGCCTTTATAACCATCCTCCTGGAGTAATTCAAGGGATCACATCAGAACTAGCACTGAAGAGCATGTCCCCTGGACCTGAAGACCTGCCTCCCAGACCTACCTCTTTAAGTGTCAGTCACCTCTCAGTAGCACCTTGCAGCACACCAAAGCTTGAATCATGGTGGACCCTTGGTGTACACTTAAACCACTTCCAGAATGTAGGAGGTGTAACATGAGGTGGCCATATGAAGGTCGTAGTGAAGCAGGGGACACAGTGTAGGCCCCCTTCCATGTTGGCTGCCACTGTCCTTAGTACTGGAGTCACCTTGTGGTCATCACAATGGGCAGCCTCTACACACCTAAAAGGTTCAAGATGGCAGAGGTGGTTGATATTAGAGGGGACGGTACTAGTCCTCCATGAAGAAGAGGGGTACCAAGTGGCCGGGATCGCGATGGGTGAAGGAGGCCTGGGGAAGGGGGGACAGAGGTATCGGGGGTCTTGTTCTAATTGGAAAGAAGTGGCCACGCATCTCAGCAGGGAGAAAGCAGGCCGTGGAGTGAGACTGCCCAAGAGCCGGTGAGAGGCCTCGCCCTTCCCCGTACTTCATGCCTCAGCTTCTCCTCCTCCAGGGAAACAGTATTTCAGGAGCAAAATATGGAATTCACCTAGTACTTTGCAGGTATTTTCTGTTATCTCAGTTACACAATGCAGGGTTTTTCACATTTTGCCATTTCTGAAATTGAGATGTAACTTGCAAAAGCAACTTGACAGATGGTCTTTTCTCCTGGAAAATGTTTCGATAGATCCTGCAATCAGTGGCCTCTTAGAATCCAGGAAAAAAAAAAAAAGATGGGTGTTATTATTTTTATTAGTATTATTTTTCTAGCTTTTGCTTTTATCTTTGAGTGGAAGAAGAGAGAAAGATGGAGGGTAGAGCTCAGGACTGGAAAGAAAGAGAGCAGCAAGGGAGGGGGTAGGGCCACAGGCAGGCCACTCCTCGGTTACCTCGTATTGTTTGGCAGGATTCTGGAACATCTAAACCATCAGTGTTTTTTGGTAAATATCAGGAATCAGTGCAGCTAGGAAGTCTCTTCTTGCTCATTTGGATATTCACACAATATTTCTTGACTATCTCCTTGGAATGAGACACACCCATGATGCTCTGTCCATTAGAAATTCATGTCAGTAACTCCTCCTTTGAATAAATCTGATAGTTCTGGGAACACTGTAGGGTTATGTACCATCACGTGAAACACTGGCCTAGAGACTTGACCAGCATTAGCTGATATCTGCTGCCTTGGATTTGGGAGACATTGAGTGTAGCCTTGTGGGTGCTAGAGGGGATCGGGCTACGTAAGTTATTCTGGGGAAAAGCGGGGTGAGGGAGCAGGTGGGACACAAGAAAAGCACCAAGAGAGAATAAAGAAACGAACACAGGGAGACAAGAAGCATGCTTGTTGAATGAATTTAGGGTGACAGAGACCAAGCTGTCTAACTTTACAATCATGTGTCCAAGGAAAGAGGCCAATTTATTTTTCTTGTTGCTCTACAATGGTCTTGACCCAAGGGACCTTACTTACATTCTCCTCCTGCTCTACGTTAGCAACTCACCAAATTGGATTAGTAGGCACATGAAAGCCGCCCAGGGCCTGATGATCATTTACAGCTTTGTCCTTTGGGCACACGTTCTGAGGTGCAGGGTGGAGGGGGACTTCTGTATTACAGCAAGCTGCAGAGTCTTCAAATTACACAGGTCTGCACCCCCTCTCATGCCCCGTGGTGGCCTGCACACCACCGCTGATGGAGAATCAGTGCTCTGCTCCAGGTTTCCCTCCTTGGTGCTGTTGACATTTTGGGCTCCGTGACTCCTTGTTGTGGAAGGAGGGGTGCTGCCACACATGCTGTACGATGTTGAACGGCATCGCTGTCTTCCACCCGCCAGATGCCAAGAGCATCCTCCCGCCTCCAGCTTGATTATCAGCTGCTCACTGGGAGCCTCTTATCCACATGCCTTTGAGTGACATTCTGAATAGGTTCCATGCTAAAACTCCTGTTGCTTTAGACTTTCTTTCCTTTCCTGTTGATACTCCACACCAGCCACAAAAGAGGCTTGAACGGTGAATTTTCTCTTGGAGAACTGCAGAAATGGACCACCTGTAGCAAATATCCTCTTTCAGAAGATAAATGAATGCATCCAGCGCCCTCTCCCTGAAGGTACACACCACCAAGGAAAGTTACGATGGCATGAACCAGACCCCAAAGCCTCCGTGCCCGTGAAAGGCCGCAGATTTGATTAGGACTCACGAGAATTTCTGATCTCCCCTCAAAATTACAAGAGCCACCAGTTTGCTCCTCATCTGCATATTTGTGAAAAGAAGACATCAGTACCTGCTGCTCTGTGACTGTCAAAGGGACACAGCTTTACTCTGCCCTCTTAAATGCATAGGGATAGGTTTTTAGCAGCATTGCATATTTGACAGGATGGAGATGGCCTGTCAGGAAGATGAATGCTGGGTGTCTTTTCCTCACAGTGCTCTGGGTTGTCCACCTGGAAGAAGGCAGCAGGCTGAGCTGGTGGTGTGTGCAGAGCCCTTATTAAGATGGATGGAGGGGCCTTCCATGGGAGCTCGGTCACCCAAAGTAGGTCACAGTGCTTCCCTGGACCAGATAGAGGTGTGGAGCTATATCAGACTAGGGGGGAGGCTTCAGATTCATTGTGTATGTGTGTGTGTACGCGCACACACACATACGCACATGCACACACACGCAATGCACACACACGCGCATATGCACACCCACATAATCACCTACACACATATATGTATGTTAGACTGTCCACATCCCTTGGAATGGGAGTCTCTGAATTAGCTCTAAGCTAAAGCTTCTACTGAATCTGCTTTAGACATCATTTCATATTTCTGTTTCCCTCCTCTAACAACCACCTCCAGCAGAACAGAAAACACTGGGGTGTTTTGGTTTTGTTTTCTTATTTGCCTTTTGTTGGGCCTTAGGGACCAAGGTGGTTTAGAGATTTTAGGCTTCACTTCTTTAATGCTTAGCTGACAAAAAGACCAGAGTCATCTCCCAAGATGACAAAAATTCTTATGAGATAAAAGAGAAAATTCCTCAGATCCAGCCAATAATCCTCATTTTTAGAGATGAGGTTCTCTTGGGTATTAAATAAGGAGGTAGCTCTCAAAGCACATGCTTTACATGGTGGAGGAGAGGAGAGATTGATAGTAAGTGATACAAATTGATTTAAAAAAATATTTTTAGTTGTCGATGGACACAATACCTTTATTTATTCATTTATTTATTTTTAATGTGGTGCTGAGGATCGTACTCAGTGCCTCACATGTGCTAGCAAGGGCTCTACCACTGAGCCACAACCCCAGCCCCCAATATGATTTTTTTAATAAACTTTATTTTGAAGCAGTTTTAGTTTAGCAAAAAAAAAAAAAAAATGAATATGGTGTCTGCAATTGTAACTCAGTAGTAGAGCACTTGCCTAGCATGTGTGAGCCACTGGATTCAATCCTCAGCACCACATAAAAATAAATAAAATAAAAATATTATGTCCATCTACAATAAAATTTTTTTAAAAAATTAATAAAAGACTTAGGCTTAAAAAATTAATATAGAATAGAGAGTTCCAATATACCCTGCACTCAGTTTTCTTTAATTAATATCCTGTATTAATCTGGTGCATTTTTTTTAGGAAACTCACCTCCTAAGCTTCTGGTGTGGTCTAGATGGCCCTTATTCCTTAGCTCCTGTCTTGGTCAGCTTGCTGTCACTGCAGCAGAATACCTGAGACAAAACAGCTTTAAAGAAAAATGGATTTATTTCGGCTCATGGCTTCAGGGTTTTCAGTCCATGCCCACATGATCCCTTTGGCTTTGTGCCTGTGGTGGCATTGCATACCATAGGGGTGACAACGCATGGCAGAGAAGGCTGCTCACCTCAGGGTGGCCGAGAAGCAAAGAAAGAGAGGAATGGGCCCATGCCCCTCTATCCCCTCCAAGGGCACATCCCCACTAACCCGAGTTCCTGCACTAGGCCTCATCTCCCCAAATCCCACCACCTCCCAATAGCACCGTGGGCTAGTGACTAAGCTCTCATCCCCATGAGAGTATGGGGGATGCTCAGAGCCAAACCCTATCAGGCTCCTTTCTTCTCACACACATCCTGACACGTGAATGGTTTAGTCCTCACTTTACGAAGGAGAGAAGCCATGGGATGAAGAAGTTGAATGACATGCTGCATTCACCCATCTAGTAAGGGGCAGAGCCAAGGTCAAGCCCGTCCCCCCTTTCCTTCATCAAGTCTCTGCTCAGGTGTGTGAACAGTCCTCCGGGTCAGTCTCTCAGTGAGTGCTCAGTCTGTGAAGATGGAGGAGATGGTCCACCTGCTGTCATGAGAATACCAGGGTGTCTGAGAAGTCAGGAGAGCAAATGGTAATAAAAGACTGTGAAGAAATAAGGGGTCATAATCTAAGCTCAGGGGGCCACTATGGAGAGAGGAATTAACATTGAGAGCGACAGAGTGGACCAAAGGCACAAAAACACAAAATGGCCTGGTTTGCCTGATTTCAGGAGGTTCTCTGTGGGCAGAATATCTAGTACTCAGAACCAGGGAGGGGTAGGGGGTAGTTGGGCCAGTGATGAAAGACTGAGGAGAGGCCAGATCATGGAGTGTGGGTTTCCCTGGAAGATGGTGAGAATCCACTGGCAGTAATCCAGAAATTATCATTGCCTGGACTCCGTCCAGGAGGCTGGGTACAGCGACAGAATCCAGTGCTCTTAATATTAGACATCAGTATCCAGGTAAGAGAGGGTACAAAAAGGAAAAGGGGTATGGGTGACCATAATTTCCCAGACTAGTGATCAGGTGGAGAATATAAAAGAATAGCCAGGTATAGGGTGAGATAATACCTTTGTCTCTTCTGTCTCTATGGCTCCTGTTTGTTTGTGGTCATTGGTGTTTCTAGATAGCAAAGTCTTCCCTGTAGAGGGACACTGGTGCTTTCTGGCTGCAGGAATAAGGCTATGGCTTATCCAGGCTAGCCACAACTCCTCAGACATCTCCCTGGCCATGGAGATAGGCCTGAGGTTGCAATGTTGCCCAAGGTGAGCCCACCAGAAGTAATGAGCATCAAGTCAAGGACTTTCAAGAACTACCAGCAAAAATATTCTTTCCACTGAGGACGCTGAACTCTGAGGACACTGAGCTAGAACTGCCTGCAATCATGTGGACACTTAGGATCCCCAAGACCAGCTTAGGCCCCATGGTTTGCTTAGAGAACCCCTAGGGCTCAGCATTCTGTCACCCTCGTGGATGTGATTTATGACAGGAAGCAGATATAAAACAAAATCCACAAAAGGCAAAGGCACATGTGGGAAGGCAGAGGAGACTGAGCTCCAGCTTCCAGAGCCCCTCCCTGCAGAGTCACCCACACACTCTGCATTCTCCAGCCAGGAGTCCTGGGAGCACATGTGAGCACCCGGGGAGCTCAGCAGAGACTCAGCACCCAAGGTTTTTATAGGCGATTGGTCACACAGGCCCTCTCCCTAGCACAGACCAAATCTCCAGATGCTCAGAAGGAAAGCAGGTGTCCAGCATAAACCGTGGTTTGCAAAACCTCATTAGACATGGTGAGCCATCATCAGGGAATGACAACTCTCCTTCAAAAACCCAAGTGCCCAGATGCGGGCCGAGGCCAACCTCACCAGCAGGCCTTTCTAGGATTGTGGTCTCAGGACAGCTATGTACCCTCTTTCCTACACAGCCGCTTGGTCTGAGAGTTCAGGTGGGTGTGAGAGCTTGGAAAAGACACCTTCCAGATTCTATTGTGTTGTGGTCACCAGTTCTAGGCCTGCCTGAAGCAAGATTTTCCTTTTTTTCTTAACTTCCTAAATCAGTTCAAGTTTCTGTCCTCATGACCTTAAGAAGCTTGCTGGCTAGGAGAACCCATTCTCCCTGACAGAATGTTCTCTTGATGTCATTTCCACTCATCACTATCCATGCTTCACTTCCTAAACAGGGCGGGACTCATTGGCAGTGCCTGCCCTCTCCTAGACATTTAGAACGTTTTGATGCCCGAGTAAGTTTTCTTATCACTTTAGAGGATTGTTCTGTTTTGATGGAAATGGTCTATAGCCTTTTTATCCAATAATGTGAATGAAATTAAAATGTTGACCCCATTGATTATGTCCTGTATCCTCCCTTTTACAAGTCATCCTTCTCAGAGAATTCGAACCCTGCTCTTGGGGAGCACGCCCTCTAGTTTGTCTCTCTGTCCTGAGCTTTCCTCCTTGTTGGCCTAATTAATCATTCAAGCAAATTAGGTGTATGCCTTACTGGGAGATCAATTGAAAATGAATCCATGTCTGTCAAAGTGGAGGAGACACTCCGAAAGATAAATTTTCTTTCAGACTTGTCTGGAATTAGTTGGGAACAAAGGATACTTTATAATGGCTTTAGTGACATGCACACAAGTAGAAAATAAGAACTGGGAGGCATCTTAGGGCTCATGAGTTAGTTCAGTGCTTTTTGTTGTAAAGGTGAAGCAAGGTCCAGAAGGTCTTCAACTCGTGTGATGTGATTACAAAATAACTTCACTGGGGTGCAGGTCTGTGCTTTATCTTTAACAGCCTTCTGCAAATCTCTCTTGTTGATCCCAGGCTATCTGTTCAATAAGCATTTACTGGATGGCTGTTGAAGGAGTGAATGATGTAAAATTTGTAGGCGACCTTGGGGTCCCTTTCAGTTGTGCAGATCTTATGCAGCTTTGCGCCATCGGGGGCAAAGCCCAAGCCACATACACAGACTAGTCTTGCCCTCCCACCTGCATTTGTCTTCAAGTACATCCTGCTAGCTCTATCTTCAAGGTTTATCCCAATGCAAACATGGTAGACACTAAAACATTAGTTAATGAATAAATACAATTAGTCCTTCAACCTCTATAAATTTTTGATTCTACAACAATTTTTTTTTCCTATTCTTTTCTGATAAAATAGCAAATCATAGGTTTCCTGGAACCACCAAGGAGACTTGAATCACTGGTATCAAATCCAGGCATGAAACGTTATCCAAGGCAGAACAGAGAAGCAGAGTAAAGGACAGAGATGAGATCAACCCCAAAACAGGGTTTCACGAGACTTCAGATCTCCTAAGAATAACAGTGACCAGTGAGAATCTCAGAGTAACATTTGGCTTCCAAAGCTTTCCAGATCCTCGCCTGTGCCTGTATCTACAGAGACAGACTTGAAGTCCTGCCAGCAGAAGGTGCTTTTCAGAGCAGCATACATTAGGTACTCAACCAAAAGTGTTTGTTTCCTTAATATAGGAAAAACAAACCTGTTATTCCATGACATCAGGTCAACTTTTTTTTTTAATTTTTGGGAAGAAAATATGTTTTCTTTGTAGAACAGTAAGAGGAGATCTCCAGACAGGATTGGAGTAGTAAATAGAGATTCCCGCAAGGCATTACTCTAATAGTGAAGGAACTGCATGTCCAGAGGCAAAACCAGATGCTTTCAGGAATAGACTGCTCTCACCATTGAGGTTCACCAGATGGATCACTGTACATCATGAATAAAATCAAGAGTGTTCATATCAGCTTTGTGAAAGAAATTCTTTTACATTTTAACTACCTAGTTAGGTGTTCTAATATTTCAGAGATTTTTCTGTACAGAGGAGACCTCATGGATTTTTTAATCATTATCATATTATAATGCTGTTTGGCTGTTTTTTCCTCCTAACTGTGCATTACTATTGACCTTGTTATGCACCAAGTCATGGTCTATGCCTCCTGGAGTCCATGATACAGCTGTGCTACAATGTGCCTGTTCAGGTCTTCTGTTTTGAATTCTTGGGCTGTTTCCACCTGTCTGGGGTATTCTAAAGAATACCCTTTCTTTGGAGCTCCGTCATGCTGTGTCTCACAGGCATCTGTGGGTACTGTGAGCTCAACAGTGCAATATAATATCATGGCTACCATACATCACACAGCCCTGTATCCACAGCCGAGCCTGGCCGTGTGGTCTTTGGTGACCCAAAGCTCTCCTGCCATGTTTTCTTTGTACGAGGTCAGGGGCTAGTGTGTGGTTAAAGGAGATTACCCACCTCTGTGTCCCCTTCCTTTCTTCCAAGTGCACAGTCGTCCTCAATATTGGCTTCAAGTTAGAATCATCTAGAAAGCTCCTGAGTGAGGATTCCCAGGCCAACACCGTACTAACCAGGTCCTGGCCTCTGGTATGGGCAGTGTCCCTCCAAATTTTTAAACAGTGTAAACATAATGCTAAAGTGCAACCAATATTAACACTCACTTTCTTAAGCTTGTTGACTGGGGTCTGATGGTCACTTTAAGAAAAGAGACATTATTCCTTGGGTGCTTTGCCATGGAGGTGGCAGGGCAGGGTGGGATTAGGGAGAGGTGTTTGGAGACAGGATTGAAATCCTGGCATCATGCCTCCTGGGGAAAAGTGTCAACCTGTTTATTTTGTGTCAAGAGCTCAAACAGTGATCAAAATCCAATCTGACATCATAAATACCAGAAAAGGTCAGGCCTGGGCTGGTCATGGGATCGAGCACACAGAGCCAGGCCAGGGTTGGCAGTTAGTCAACTCCAAACTCTTAACTGGCAAATAGCACGGGGGGGGGGGGGCTTGGCAAGGCCGGGCGCTTGGCACCCCAGTCATGAACCACAGGTTCTCATGGCTCTGCCGTTTTTGCCGAAGGAGGAAAAATGCCATGTTCTCCGCTGCCCTCTTCTCTGACTCATTAGTGTAGTTGGCATGTGGTTACTTCTTAACTTCTCTGCAAACATTCATAGAAAAGGGGAGTAGAAGGCAGGAGGTTCATGTTTCCTGAGCTCCTATTTTGTGGGAACCGCTGGCACCAGGCCTGCTGCCCGTGGTGGATATGAGGCCTGAGCCCTGCCAGGCTTCAGAAGGCACAAGGTCCACAAGTGGCAGGGCCAAGAATTCTATCCCAGATCAGCAGAATTACACATCTGAAGAATTCGGGGAAGTTAATCAGACCATTTCTGGAAAATCTGATCTTGATGGTGAGAATCCAGAGGAAATCCCACTGTCAGCCATTAAAAGGAACTTTCCACATAGGTTTGTCAGGACAGCCTAAGTAATAGAGCAAGATATAGTTATGCAGGTCATTTCCCCGTGGAGACCACACAGAACCCATTGGCTCCTTTAATAAAAAAAACCATGCCAGTCCTTACGACGGGCCCTGGAACAAGTGAGATGTGCAGGGTTCATGAGCATGGGAGTTTATCTACCAGGCCTTTTGTTAAAGGACTTGGCAGGATTCCATCACCAGGCGCTGCCATCTTCAATCTGCAAAGCATAGATGTAGGGCTTTCTGCACATTTTACGATTTTTAGACAGTATCCTACAGTAAGAAATACATTTTGCATCACAATCTAAAGACCTATGAGTATATAGGCATCTCTCTCCCTCTCTTTCCCTCCCTCTCTCCATATGTATATACACACACACACACACACACACACACACACACACAGGTATGCAGATTGGCAACTAAAACAATATTTTTGTAAAACAATAGTTAACCTTACTGTGTTCCATGTCGTATTTCTTTTCTAGTTTATCGAATGTATTTTAATTTTTAAAATGCTCACTGAGACCCACCAAATTATTTTTACAATCCAAGTGTGTTGCAAACCCTCATGTCTAAAACACTGCATGGAAAGTCTCTTAAGGTGCTTTTAAACTCTGCAGTAAACTTCCTAAAGTTTCAGCAAGGCCGCTCACAATCAAAGAGGAGGTCATAAACTGATTTACCAGAATCTGCAGGCTGACAGGGGCCTGGGGTCTCATCTCAGCTGATTCTCTCTACTCTGTTGCTGTCACTTGAATGAGCTATTGTGTGGCACATAGTAGGGGTGCCATGTGCTGCATTTTCTCACTTCCCAGGCAGGGACCACGTGCCCTTCAGCACTATACTCCTAGCAACTAGTATGGTGCTTAACGTGGGCTCAGTAAATTGATGGGGGAGAAACAGGAAAAAATGTGGCTCAAATCTCTTGTTCTATTCACCTCCAGGGAAGGCTGCACAATCTACCTTTATGGTGCTATTTAAACTGGCTTCAATTCAATTCAGGAAATGAATTTAATACCTACTGTGATCCCAGCAATGTTGAACATGGGAGACATTAAATAATGCACAAGAAATGGAAGGGATTGCAGCTTTTAGAGATGAATGAAGAAGAGGGAGATAGAGCAGAAATTAATGAAGAGTGTTGGAGAGTTTGCAGCATGGAGGTGTAGAAGACGGAGAATCAGGGCTGTTCAGGGGGGAAGCACTTGAGCTGGGCTTCAAAGTCTAAGTAGGAGTTCATCAGGGTCCAAGGAGCAGGGAATTCTAGGCAAAAGGAGCACATTGGAAAAGCATGGGAGAATGATCCTGCAGGATCTAGTTGAGGAACAGTGATCTCTAAGCATGGCTAAACTGAGTTCACAGAAGAAAGGTACAGAGGGTGGGGTTAAAATAGCCTTAAAGGCGTAGGACAGAGACCTGAATCCCTGATCCTGCTCTCTGCCTGTGCTTGGCTGAGCCATGCCTCCAAAGATACCCTCATTCTAATCCATGTCCCCAGAATCTGTAAAAGCTACCCTGCATGGGAAGAGGACCTTGCACATATGATTAAGTTGAGGATTCTGAGGTGGAGAGGGGACCTTGTTCTCTATAGGTAAGCCCTAAATATAACAAATGTCCTTAGAAGAGGGAGGTGGAGGGAAATTTGCTGCAGAGAGAAGCAGTGGTGTTGTGAGAAGCAGCAGCTGGAGCCACTTTGGAGATGGAGCTAAAGACCTGGAGTCCAGCGGGAATGCAAGTGGCCCGCAGAACCTGGAAGAGGCGAGGAAGCAGATTCTCCCCTCAGAGGCTGCAGAAAGAACCGTCCCACGGCCACCCTGACTTTATCCCTGTGGGACTGATGTCACCCTTTGGACCTCCAGAACTGTAAGCCAGTTGTGTGTTTCCAAGCCTCCGAGTTCGTGGTAACTTGTGACAATAGCACAAGAAATGAACACACTCCTTTAAATGGCCTTGGGAATTTACCTAACCTCTTGAAGCTTCCATCTCCTCGGATAAAACTGAGGGTAGGGGCCAGTCATGGTGGCACATGCCTGTAATCCCAGTGGCTCGGGAGGCTGAGACAGGAGGATTGCGAGTTCAAAGCCGACCTCAGCAAAAAGCGAGGCACTAACAACTCAGTGTAGACTGTGTCTCTAAATAAAATTAAATATATATATGACTGAGGATGTGGCTCAGTGGTCAAGTGCCCCTGAGTTTAATCCCCAGTTTAATTCATCCCCGCCCCCCCCCCAAAAAAAATGAGGGCAGGTGAGAATAAGTTTGCCTGAAGCAGCAAGCAACCTTAGAGGAAAACTTCCACCCAGTAAGGATTCCATGTGTTCCTCAAAATGAGGGCCTTGCTGGCACCTGGCTCGTTTAAGAAGCCCAAATTAGTTATGGAGGCAGATCAAGCAGAGCAGAGATGTGGTCGTGGATTAGATTTAGGTTTTATTAAGACCAGTTCTTGTCTGGCTGGTTCTCTCTCCCCAGTCCGTGCACACTATCCAGCATGTTAAACCTTCTAGAATTAATTGATAAACAATAAATGCTTGCTCTGGTACATGTGGAGAGTCTGAGTCCTAAGTAGCACAGAGGGCTGCTTGCAGGAGGGAGAGATCAGTAGGGAGATTCCTGTCTCTGCAGTCTTCCTGGAGAGATGACTTTCCCTCTCTGGTTAAAACCCCTCAAGTGGCCCTTTCCTGCTCACACCCTTCATTTCTGGTCTTGGAGCAAGAGAACAGCTGTGAATTGTCCTCACATCATCCTTCTCTACCATTAGCTTGTTCTTCTGTCTTCCCTTTCTGAGCAAAAAGACCGAAACTATTATGGCTTTCCCCTGTTCGGAGGGCCATGTCATGCTGCCTTGCAGATGTTGCAGGCAGGTGGCCCACAGGACATATTTGGCTTACATGTGAGTTCTAAGTAGCCCAGCACCCTTTTTTGCCTAAAGTGAATTATAAAACCTAGCAGCTTGAACACATAAAGTGGCCAAAAAGGAATAAAATAAGACAGAAGTTCACAAGGACAGAGATAAGGAGAAGGGTGAGTACAGCAGACAAGGGGTGGCAGCAGATTTGAGTGCTAGAAATCAGAAGGGTTGGGGTGAGGCTGGTATCATAGAGCAGGGACCCCACTGGTCAACAAGGCAGAATGGGGGCCACTTGGCTTTACTGAATGTAGTCAGACTCAGCAGCAGGTGGCTCCAGGTGTCCCCAAATGCCATGTGAGATAGAAGCACAGCCTCAGAGAAGCTCAGTTGATTGTTGAGAACCGACAGGATCCCTAACCTACCCCCAGCCCTGCAGCCCAGCAGAGGCTCCTCTCCCAGCCCAGCCCACCACTGGGGGTCTTCTCTTGGTCTCACTGCATAGGGTGGCTTGGAACACAGACTAAGATAGGGCCACAGCAGGACGCTGGAGTGAAATAGGAAGACTGACAGAATGTCCGCCCCCCAATGGGAAGGGAACCCCCTAAACAGCGTCTTCCTCTGCTCAGAGGCCAGAGGGTCCCAGCTAGTTCTCTATTTTCCAGAATAGAAACCTTATGATTCCTCTCTAGGCAAACAGCCACGCCGAGGTTCTGACGCTGACGTTTGTGGGTACCCGCTGTGCCCGTCTCTCCTGGGGCTGGTTCTCAACATTTCAGCATTCACAGCAGCTCTTGTGAGTTTCTGTGGAGGGTGCCCTGGGGGGACACTGCAGCTGAAGGGGCAAAGGGACTCACTCCCACTAGTTGCTTCCTGCTTTCCTCAGAATCATCCAGCAGAGCTTCCTCATCTGGTTGTCTGGTTGGCTTTGGTGGCTTTGGTGGCAGTGCCCCCTGTGCTCAAGCCCAGAATGGCGTGGGCGCCCTTCCTCGGAGGTCTGAACCTCTGTGTTCTTATCATCCTGACTCCTCCCATTTGTCACCCTGGCCCTGGAATGGCAGTTGGCACTTGCAGCTGCTTGTGTGGAGGACCTTAGCTCCCCCTGCCTGGGGGCAGCTCTCTTCCCGGTCCTTGGCTGAGCCCTGATGGATGGACCCAGTGAGAGGCCAGGACTTACCCCATCACCCTCCAGTGAAAGCTGTTGCTTTTGACGGTTCTGTAGACCCGTCAAAGCCGCTTACCCACTTTTAGCATCTCACTCTCACAGTAGCGTGGGGAGTCTGTGGGCCCTGGAGGAAGAACTCTAATGTAAAAATCAGAGGTCAGTTTTGACAAGTTGAAAAATGGAGTGACTAAGAAAGAGACAAGGCGGAGAAAAGCCAGAAACTTCAAAAAAGCTGAAATTAAGGAGCTCACAGAGATGAAAAAAAGCTAATACGGTCCTAAAACACAAGCAGGCGCTTACATTATAAGGTTAAAAAAATAAGAATCTTCAAAAAATAAGGTGGAGCCTTAGGAAATGAAAAAAAAATGTGAGATTTGACATTTTTTACCTAATGTTCAAAAGTTAGAAGCCAAAATTGGGTGGTTCACCATCTAGAATCCTGCAGATGGCTCGAGGCTCGTGAGAATAAACTGAAGTCAGACATGAAATCCGGGCATTTTATACTCATGGTGAGACTCCGGGGCGCAGAGCACACTGCCTGATTTCCCAGCTCCCCTCAGCCCCACAGCCTCTGAGAAAGGGAACCAGACACCAACCGAGGCAGCCGCCCGAGAAGCTTCCGAGGGGCTGTACAGGGAGACAGACTCTTCCTCATCTAGCTAATTAAAAAAAGCAAGGTGTTCCACGTAAGGCAGGGCTGATATGAATAGTCCCAGGAGGGGACTCATTCTTTCAGGCATGGACAGGGCCACCCGGCAGCTGACAGTATTAATAAAATTGTCAGGCAGCTATTAGAATAACTTAGAATTATCCAAATTTTTATAGGTTCCTAAAAAGCCCGAACAGCTCTTGTCTTTGCTCATAAAACGAACATCTGTTAGCTCCTGAAAGATGGGAACCCGTCCTTAATGGCTGGCTGGCCCTTGTTCCATCACTCATGGGAGGATGCTGAGGAAGCCTGGTGGGCTTTGCCCCCTCCTCTAAAGTGGTCCCGACAGCAAATGTACATGTGTGGGGTTGCTCTCCCCTTTCCTGTTTCTCTCACTCACAGGCCTTGAAATCAATGTTTGGCACAACAAGCAGCTCTTGAACTCTCATCTATCGCGTGTCTTGCTTCCTGTTGGCCACTTGGGGCACTGCTTCATGCTCTCAGTGGCCATTTGGAACTGGACATTTTGTAGCAGCAGCTTCCAGTCCCATTGTGCCTGACGCCATGCTTGGCACTCACAGGGCAGTGAACCCGTCCTTGGCACATGTCTGAGACTAAAGGATCTCAGGTCTGAGTTCTTTCTGTCATGATGTCAAATCAGGGTAGTCCAAATTTTATGTCTGAGAAATGTCAGGTGGAGCAGGCATGGTGGCACATGCCTGGTATCCCAGTGACATAGGAGGCTGAAGCAGGAGGATCTCAAGTTTAAAGTCAGCCTCAGCAACTTAGCAAGATCTTGTCTCAAAATAAAAAATAAAAAAGGACTGAGGCTATAGCTCAGTGGTAGTGTGCCCCTGCATTCCCTCCAGTGCTGCTAAATAATATATACACACATATAAAAATACGTAAATAAATAAGTAAATAAAAATGGAAATGAAAAGAAGAAATGTTAGAAGGCGTGGAGGAGCCTAGAACTTAAGCAGCTGCTGATGATGATTATCTTGGTCCATTTTCTCTTGCTGTAACAAAATACCTGAACTGGGAGTTTATAAAGAAAAGAGATTTGTTTAGCTCATGGTCTAAGGCTCAAGGTGTCACATCTGGTCAGAGCATTCTTCGGTACTCGGTACAGTCCCAAGGCAGCACCACTAGGCAAGGCCAGCGTCCCAGCTTGGGCATCTCCTCCTCTTATACAGCCATGATCCTGTTGGATTAAGATCCCACCCTCGCGGCCTCCCCTGTCCTTAAATGCCTTACAAAGGTCCCGCCTCTAAATTCCATGGTTGGGTTCAGTTCATACCTTCTTAGTAAGAACTCACTGTGCTGCTCAGATTTCAGCATGAGTTTGGGTGGAGACATTTAGACCACCGCAATGATGATGAGAATATTTTTCACTGGAACCTGTGCCAGCCTCTAGCTGGCTAACACCCACACCATGGCAGTCAAGCTTTCTTAGCCCTGGTTTTTATATCAGCAAAGTGGGGATGAAAGTGTGTGCTTTAGAGTATTGGCGCCTGGGTCATTCAAGATATTTATTAAATAGTTAGATTGGCGCCTGACATGGAGTTGAGGTTTTGTGAATGGCTGGTCCCTAGCTCCCCTTTTCCGGGACTTGCATGTCTCTACAATCTCCTGATATATGCACAGACCCACCCAAGAGCCTGTGGGGAGAGAAGCAAGTATAGATCAGCATCCTTTCCCCTTCGCAAGCCTAGGGTCTGGTACTTTAGGGCCTCCTGAAGTTCCTCAAGGGTGAGTAGAGCAGGCGGTGTGGGTGGGGAAGGGGTGGCATGTCGGGAGATTAACAACGTACAGAACACAAAGTCTTACAGAAATGGACGCACTTGGCAAGTGGTGGGGTAAAATCAGGGATGTGTCTGGTCTTCCTGTTCCCTCTGATGTTCCTCTATTAATTCAGCAAATATTAATTAGTTGCCTCCTACCTGCCAGACACATCAGAGTTCAGCATGATTGCTGCATTGAAATTCTTTGCAAAATTACACTAAAAAGGCTCCCAGCCCCTCCACAAAAGCCCCCTCCTTGTGGGAAGTGACTTCTGCAACTTGCACCCATGGAAGGGAGCTCCCCTGGATGAGTGTGCTCTGCCTCCAGAGCTGGAGCAGACCTCGGTGAAGCCTAAAACAGTCTCTCTCTAACTTCCTCTTCCTGGTTTGAGTTTGTCCTTAACACACTCCAGCCTTGGCTGATTGGTTCTCCTGTGACAGTCCTCAGGTCATTGGCGGCCACTGTCACCACCACAAGGAAGGCTTCTCTCCTCCAGACCAGTCCACGTTTCTCCAGCTAAAGGATTCCGTGTTCACCAGGATCCCTGCCTAGAGGGAGCCACATAGTCACAGCAGCACAGGAAGAGCAGATTTCTCTTCCTCTGTGCCATTTTCTAGCTGTGTGCCCTTGAAGTTTCTCTTCACTAGGCTCCTCAGATGATGCCCATCTAGTGGTAACTTGAGGATTAACTCAAGAGTGCTGTATGCAGAGTGGGTACCCCAGTTGTCTGCAGGGACAGTGCCAGGTCTCAGGTTATAGATTAGGAGGTAAAGTTCAATCAGGCAAGTGGTCTCCCTGGGGACACCTCTGTTAGTGAGAAGATGAGGTGCTGAGATCAGGTACAGGGCTCCATTCTCACCAACATCCGAATGGAAGGTCAGTCTCTGCAATGCCTGAGCCCCTGCTGTGTGACTGTAGAATATCAATGGCTGTCTCTAAGGTACTGTCCTTTCAATAGCAGAGAAAATGACCAGAAAAGCAAGTAAGTGCATCAGAATTCTATGCCCTGAAAAAATCCCCATAGTTGTAATGTGCATCAAAAACTAACCCACAGGAACATTTTAGATCCTCTACCTCAGCCTTAGGGATTCAGATTCTGCAGGTTCTAGGGTGGGGATTGGACTCTTATTTTCATTTGAAGTTAACAAAGAAAATATAAAAACTATCATTAGAATGCTCATGTGGTGGCTTAAAGACCTTAGCAAAAATGTCTTTCCCAATGGGCTGTGGTGTTTCCATTCAGTCGGCCTTGGGTTAGGGTGTGTGTGTGTGTGTGTGTGTGTGTGTAGTGGGGATGGAACCCAGGGGCTCACACATGCTAGGCAAGTGCTCTACCACTGAGCTACATCCTCAGCCCTTTTTATTTTGTTTGAGACGGGGTCTTGCTAAGTTGCTGAGGCTCCTCTCAAGCTTGCCTTCCTGTCTCAGCCTCCTGAGTAGCTTACATTACAAGAATGTGACACTGTGCTCAGCTCAATACACAACTTTAGTTTTCTAATTTCTGTGGTAGCTGCTATGCTGCTATTTATATCATTTTGGTTTTCTTTTAGCTGAAAGTAAATTTTTTAAACAATAAACAGTAAAGGAGTCCAGTGTTTGAACAGCAACTCAACAATGATTCCAAGGTCCCAAGTTCTTCTCCTTTTCTCCATTCTCGCCATAGGCCTTTTTTGTTTGTTTTTGTCTGGTTTTTGATGTTTCTATTGCTGCATTACAATTTTACACATATTCCTATGTGCACATGACTTGCTCCATTGAATTCTTCAGTCATGCTTCTCATCTCATGGTTGCAAGATGATTGCCATAGCCCCAGACATCATGTTTTCACTTCCTTTCCAAGTAGGAAGGGAGAAGAAAAGCTGAATTCTTTCTTCTCGGATGGTCCTGCATTCTTACTCAGGATAGGAAACTCCAGAGCAGACTTTCCTTTATATGTCAAGGTTTAGAAATTAGTTTAAAACTGAGCCCTGTACCCTAGACCCTTTCAGTACTATTACCGTGAATGACTCTTAGATTTCAAGACATCCTTTGGGGATAAGGAGAGACTCACCTGCTTAAGCAGGGAAAGGCATTTGTATAGGTGTGTGCAGTATCTCCCTTGAAGCTCAGAGAGGATAAGTGATTCTCCAGAGACACACAGCCAGGAGCCAGGGGTCCAGTTTACCTTTGAAGCCTGCGTTTCGCCTATTTTTCCACCCTGCATCTGAGAACACAGCGCCTTCTAATCAACCAGAGATACTCTGCTCTGGGAACCTTAGAGAAGACCCCACCCACAGCCCTCCTTTCACAGATGGGAAAACCATGGCCAGTGTCCTGAAGACAGTCCACCCAAGCTCTCTCTGCTGCCTGGCGAGCTGTGAATCTGTCACCTTTCTTGGCACTCAGTGCCTTCTGCCCTGCCAGCTGCTATCATAGGGGCTGCCTTTTGTCTTCTGTGTTTCATTGTCCACCATTTTTATTGGCACCAGCTTCCCGACTGGTATGTCTTGCGTGGATTCTCAGGAGGTAATCGGGTGCCCACAGTAAATTAAGAAGGTGATTTTAGCTGTTGCATTTTGATGCACCTCAGTCCTGGAGCTGTGGCCACACCCTGGTCTAACCCAAGGACCGCGGGAAGGATGGAGGGCAGAGGTGCTGAGCTGCCAAGCCGGGAGGTCATCGGGGTCCTCCATGGCATTGACCGAGGGTCTGGAGAGGGGCCACGTTTTCTCTCCCACACAAGCAAGATCACCTCTGCAATACCTCTCCCAACCCTTTCAGAAAGTTCCTTTGGGATGAGGCCTGTTTAGGAAGTGGGATAGGGAAGTGGAAAGTTTCATCCCAGGTAAGTGGCAGGTTGAGTTTCTCCACCCTGAAAGATGGGGGCACGACAGCACCTGCCTCAGGAGCATGCCGAAGGCTCAGCGAACCCCGTACACACTCAGAACAGTGCCTGGCATGTCCTAGACCCCAGTCACTGCCACCCTCTGTTGTCATAGACATGGTAGAGTCTTTGTGAGACCTGACCCTCCTGAACTCATAGTTTCTAAAGGAGAAGGCAGCCGGGGTCGTGCACTTTGTGGCAGGGTCTGTTGCTAGAAGGTGTTATTCCTATTGTCATTTGTCCTTGAATCTTGGTAACAGCCTGAGAGATCAATATGAATAGTCTGATTTTACAGAGTAGAGAATTCAGAGGATCCAGAAAGACTAAGCTATTTGTTTAAGGCCAGAAACACATTGACACTGAGGTTGTCCTGCTGTTCTCTACAGGAGACTCACCTCTTCTTGTGCCTGGCTGAGGCCTGCCCCAGGAATTGGATGGTTGCCATGGAAAAACAACTCTTCACTACCTCCAGGGCCTTCCCTGTCCCTCATCCCTTCCTATTTTTTTGCGGGGAGGGGCCGGGTACCAGGGATTGAACTCAGGGACACTCAGCCACTGAGCCACATCCCCAGCCCTATTTTGTATTTTATTTAGAGACAGGGTCTCACTACATTGCTTAGCGCCTCGCCATTGCTGAGGCTGACTTTGAACTTGTGATCCTCCGGTCTCAGCCTCCTGAGCTGCTGAGAATCCCCTTCTATTTGTTATTTCAGTTTGGCACTTTCTCTGTGTTCTCACCTTCCTTTAATGGGTCCGCATCTGAGAAGAAGACGAGACCTTCCTTAAGGAAGGCAAAAGGAGCCAGGGAGCCTCAGATTCTAGGTGCAGCGGTATCACACCTGATAGTGGGCCTGTCCATCATCTGGATGCAGAAAGACAAGAGGGGTTCTACCTGGGCCTCGTCATTGAGGGGTTTTCTGAACTGGTCCTCATCCTAGTACCACCCACTGGAGAAGGAATCATATCAGAATTTGCCTCTCCTGTGGCAGTAAGCCCGAATGTCCCTGTGCTTTCTCTGCATTGCATAAGGGACCCTCCAGAGCCTGGGAGTAAGCTGCTGCCACTGTCTTCTTGTAGGTACTTTCCACGTATAGCCTGTCTTTCTCAAGGTGGGTTGTGAGGAGGACCACCTGCCTCAGAGTCATCTGGAACACCATGGGAAAGCAAATTCAGTTACCTTGCTCTGCAAAACTATGAGCATTTTATCGTTAAAATCTGTATCTTTAAGCTACTTCCTTGGTGACAGGGATGCCATCTTTGGGCCAACCTTTTAGAAACATGGCCTTCAGCTATGAGCTGCTCCGGGAGAGTGTCTGAAACTTTCTCTTTGCATACTCAACACCTCCCCTAGTATATTATTTTTAATCAAAATGTGGATTAATTGAATACAAGATTAATTCATGTACAAAGAGAACAGAAGAAAGTCCAGGAAATAGAAAGTTCTAGTTTCCTAGAGTGAAGAAAAATAGAAAGAATACAAGTTGCCCTGAGAGATCAGAACGGCCTTTGCAATTTAAGGACTTCTGCTGGGTGTTCTAGGGCCCCATCCAGGGCCAGGGCCTCCAAGTCAGTCAAGAGCATCTGCTCTCTGCTGTACACTGTGTGATTGTAACCTCCAGCCAAACCCTTAGGTGGGAAACCCAAGTGATATGGGAACAGATGCCCCTCCTAGGTGTACCATCAGATACACTCCTCCCCAGGCCCCAGGTCTACCATGAGCATGGCTTCCTCTCTGAACTTCATTCTCCTTTCTCCCTGAAGCCAAGAAGGCTCCATCTCTCCCTCCGTCTATTGTCATCCATTACTAAAATACTCCTCTTTATGGGGCCTGCACTGCAAATTACTTGTTCACATGTAAAACTCCCTCATTACACAAGAAATCCTCGAAGAAAAAGAATTCCAAGTGTTGTGCACATAGTAGACACAGTAAGAAAACTTTCTGGAATGAATTTATTAATGGAGCAACCAGATTCTGTTGCCAGCTCTGCCTCCTAGGAACTATCTGATTTATTCTCCCTGCATCTAATCTTGGATGTCAGAAATTCAGTGATTAAACAGTTGATCGTGCTGTGAATAAAGAAGATGCTAAGAGGTAGGGCAAAGGGTCTTTTATCACTTTTAATAAATGGCACTGAGGACAATTATTTTAGCTCATCCTCCAAAATGGTAAAGGTATTAATTAGTTAACTTTGCTTTGATTTCCACCCCTGCCCCCAAAACTAATTTTTCAGCAGGCATTCGCTCATTTACTCAGTCTTTCGTCAAGTATTTTACGCCAAATCTTTTTCTTTTTATTTATTTTTATAGCAACTTTATTGAAATGTAATCCACATACCATAAAATTCACCCTTTTAAAGTGTGCAATTCAGTGGGTTTTAGTATATTCAAATATTCAGAGGGTTGTGCAGCCAGCAACACTATTAAATTTTAAAGTGTTTTAATCACCCCAAGATAGATGCCCCTACACCTCAGCAGTCTCACTCCCACCCCCGCTCCCACCCTGAGCTGATGGCAACTTACTAGTTTCTGCTCTGTCTCTAGGATTTTTCTGCCCTGGATATTTCATATAAATAGAATTATATAGTATATAATCTTTTGTGACTTGCTTATTTCACCTAGCATATTATTTTTAGTGTTCATTTATGTTATAGCATGTATCTGTACTTCATTTTTTTTTTTTTATGGACAACTGATATTCCACTTTATGAATGCAGTACATATTTTAATGATTTTACCAGCTAACAGACATTTGGGTTGTTTCCACTTCTTGACTGCTGTGAATAATTTTGCTATGAATATTTACAGATATTGTTTTCATGTGGGCATACATTATAAAATCTCTAGGAGTAAAACTACCAGGTCCTGTGGTGACTCCATGTTTAATATTTTGAGGAATTTCCAGACTCTTTTACAAACGATGACAAGCCTATATCTTAGACTCTGCGCTTCCCATGCTGAGAATACCAATACCTTGTGTCTTCATTTAATGCCAGCTACCTGGACAGGTGAATCACAGGTGAGGAATGGGAAGCAAAGAACTGTAGAATCTTCCCCTCCCTGTAGCCACTCTGAGTGCCAATTCAGAAATAATGTATCTAGTGTGCTGGAGAAAAACACAGAGGATTCCAGGCTTAGGGTCATGTAGGAACAGATGAAGTTGTTTAGCCATGACGCACAGCCAGGAAGATCTTTAATAGACTCATTTTCATGTCCAGGGCCTTCGTGTCAATCACAGATCAAACGTTACTTGCATCTGCTTCTGACTTCCCCGTGGCATGCAGCAGCAGGATTTGAGAGGCTACTTCATACCACTTTCATCTTGCTCCCATCTCTTTTCCTACCTTGCCCAGTGGCCACAGGATTCCTGATACCCACAACTTCTTATTGGAGCTCACACTTTCCACGCTGCAAATCATGCTGAAGCCACGTCCCTGGGGTGGCAGTGGAAATAGCATAGGAAGCAATTTTGTTGAAGGTATATTTTGGGGACATCTCCATCTGGAAAGATGGTGTCGACTGTGTTCCTGACTCCTCTGCTCTTGGTGGCAGAACTGCATGATGTGGATGGGATTGGACTTTGCTTCTCCCACCTCCCTTCCCTAACTAATCATCAAATATCTTACCTGACATGGAATCCATCTTCATGATGTCAACACATTGCCTAATGGAAAGGTTCTAAACAAAAGATCCACTCTGAAACCTCTGTAAGCCAGAAGATCTGGGCCCGGAATTAAGAAATGCAAACACCTCTGCAGTTGTTCATGAAGAACTTCCTGGAGTCCCTCTTGCCTGGTTTCTTTTCTACAACAAACTTTCTGCCCATCAGAGGTAAATTCTGTAGATGATCAGGGTAGAGAACAAGTCCTTTGTGTGTGCCTCCTCCCTGTGGGCTGGACTTTGTTTATGGCTTCTGTTTGCCATACGTTTTTGTCTGTTTGTTTGTTTGCTTGTTTGAGCTGTGCCTAGCAAGTCCTGGTTGCCAGGGTCTCCTGCCAATCAGAATGAGGCAAGCAGCTTTCTCAGACCCTTGGGGAGATTTGCAGGATCAGGATGGGAAAGGAGAGTGACTGCCTGTAAGCCCTGTGGGATGGAAGACCACCATTGGCAGGAAGTGGAACTGTTGGCAAGGAGCAGAAGATGGGAAGTGTGATGGGGAAGATGTCCCGTGGCTGGGTTGAAGTTTCTCCTGCTCAAGTAAACAAATGTTGCATCCAACTCTACCCTTAGGACATTAGAGAAGATTTCATAAGAATGGCAAGAGAGTAAAGAAAGGAATATATAGATTAGAAGGGAGTTAGTATTGGTGACTAGAAGTTAGGGAGGGCGGGTGGCTGGGGTCCTTGTGACTTTAGTGGGTGGAGTCAGGGGGATCTTTGCCGTGATGGAGCAGCTGTGTATCTTGACCACCTCAGTAGTCACATGATTCTGTGAATGTAGGAAAATGGCTTAGAACTACACACATGTTGTCCCAATGTCAGTTTGCTGGTTTGGACATTGTACTATAATTCTCTAAGTTGTCAACACTGGGAAAACTGATTGAAGGTACCTGGAACCTCTTTGCTCTGTTTTTGTGACTTCCTGAGCATCTATAAAGCAACATGATTTTTTAAAAAAAGCCTGAGGTAGGGGAAGGAAATAGTAATACAAATAGAAAAAAGAAATGATATGATGACCAATATAAAGAACGGCATGGAATATAAACACATGTGTCCTCCACTGGGCTTCTGCAAATGGTGGCATTTAAAACAGGGGGACATTCCTATTGTATCTAATGCCCTGGCCTTCAAAGGATTTCCTAAGAGGAAGATATTTGCCACGCATTCAGTGAGCTCAAGATTTTACACAAAGAATTTGAAGAATTAAATACTTTAAAAGATCAGTAATCACAGGCAAAGAATAACAACACATTGTTGACAGAGGAGGAACACGAAAGAGACCCAACTGCTCCCTCGAAAAAATTAAAAAGGATAACAAAAAAGAGAGAGAAAGGGGATTGCAAAGAAAATAGTGCTAGGAGACCACTTCTTAATTCTGGGATTTAATTAAAAACCTGATAAATTGGGGAACGTGTTCTATTGGGGATGCTTTGGAAAGACGCTATCTCATTCTTGGCTGCTGGGAACGCAGATAGGTGTACCCCTGTGGACTGCGGCTCAGCATATTGACAAAATGCCTGTGACGGAGACGGCTAACTGATCACCGTGATCTGTTTCCACGTCCACAGTAATCCAGTCAGAGCCAGAGTTAGCTGGGAGCTCTCCTTGTAGATTTATTGCTAGTGTAGATGGAGGATCTCTTATCCACAATGGATAAGACCAAAAATGTTCCAAAAATAAAATACTTGGGAATCAACTTAATGAAAGAGGTGAAAGATCTATACAATGAAAACTACAGAACCCTAAAGAAAGAAATCAAAGAAGATCTTAGAAGATGGAAAGATCTACCTTGCTCTTGGATAGGCAGAATTAATATTATCAAAATGACCATACTACCAAAAGCACTATACAGATTGAATGCAATTCCAATCAAAATCCCAATGGCATTTTTCATAGAAATAGAAAAAGCAACCATGAAATTCATCTGGAAAAATAAGAGACCCAGAATAGCTAAAGCAATTCTTAGCAGGAAGAGTGAAGCAGGTGGCATCATTATACCAGACCTTAAACTATACTACAGAGCAATAGTAACAAAAACAGCATGCTGTTGGCACCAAAACAGACTGGTAAACCAATGGTACAGAATAGAGGACACAGAGACTAGTCCACAAAATTACAATTTTCTTATATTAGACAAAGGTGCCAAAAACATGCATTGGAGAAAAGATAGCCTCTTCAACAAATGGTGCTGGGAAAACTGGAAATCCATATGCAACAAAATGAAATTAAACCCCTATCTCTCACCATGCACAAAACTCAACTCAAAGTGGATTAAGGACCTAGGAATTAAACCACAGACTCTGGTCTAATAGAAGAAAAAGTAGGCCCTAATCTTCATCGTGTGGGATTAGGCCCCAACTCCCTTGATAAGACTCCTGTAACGCAAGAATTAAAACCAATAATCAATAAATGGGATGGAATCAAACTAAAAAGTTTCTCTTTGGCAAAAGAAACAAGGTGAGGTGGACAGAGAGCCTACATCCTTGGAGCAAATTTTTACCCCTCACACATCAGATAGAGCACTAATCTCTAGGGTATATAAAGAACTCAGATTTTGGAACATTAGCATAAAGTTGACCTATGGAGCATTCTTCATCCCCAAATCAAATTTTCTCCCAAATCCAAAACTTTTTCATCATCATGTTGGATTTTCACATTAGGGACCCTCTGGCTGTACTCACATAGTGAAATGGGAATAGGAAAAAGGTGCACATGTGTGTGTTTGTAAAAATGGCCACAAGTTCTTTCCCTGATGATGTCCAGGACACTGCAGTCCCTCCTATCAAGAGAAAGAGTCTGGGGTGGACTTGTCCTTTACTTTGGTCAATGGGATGGTCTCAGACGCCAGGGAGGCAGAGACCCTAACATTGCTTGAGCCTTGGTACTTCTCCTGCTCCACTGGGAATCCTTGTGCCAGGATGGGAGCAAGCCCAGGCTAGCCTGGTGGAGGATAGCAGGCCACACGGAGAAAGGCCTCATCATCTGGCCTGTCCTCTGATGCCCGTCAAAACCAGACCACACTAGCCAGCGCTACTGACCCACCACTGGCTTCAGAGGCAGGAGCAGGCCCTACCCACACCAGCCCACCCCAGAACAGCTCAACTGAGCCAGGCCAACTTATCACCTGCACTTTCAGCCACTGCATTTTGGGTGGCTTCTCACACAGCAGCACAGACTGATACCAGTGTGGTTCTTCTGGGCCTGGGTTTCTAAGAACCACATGCCACCAGCATCTTCTCTTCTCACCATTCCATGGTGGCTTCTGTGACAAAGCAGAGTTCAGACCTACAGAGTGCCTCGTTTGAGGAAGGCAGGACCAGCAAACTCTCATCCAGGCTCTTCTTGGCTAAATGTGTGCTTGAGGGCCATGGGACATCAGCAACACAACTCCTTCCTATGATTGATGGGGAAAGGAGGGCCTCTGGGAGCAGGCCACAGAATCAACACCTGTGTTTTGCAGTCTGCTAGATCCCACAGAGCATGACTGAAACCAGGTCAGAAAGACACAGGAAACTTTGGGAATCAGACAAATCAGCCTGAGTAGCTTGGGGTTCAAGTTCAGGTGTAGATGGCATAAGCAGCCTGGGAGATAACTTCTGTCCAGCTGAACATCAAGGTGGGTCCATGGGCATGTGGGGCTGGGGGCAGGGTGTAAGTTAGATGTAGCCCTGCTTAGCTGCCGTTTCTGCAGAGAGCACCTGTTATCTCTGCAGAGAGAGTTAACCATTATTGCTGTGCTGTAGCTTAAAGTTGTGATTATCCTCTTGGCTGGTGAGGAGCGCAGAAGCTCAGGGTCCACCCCATCAGGACTGTGGCATCCAGGAACTACAAACATGTTCATGAAATAGATGGACAGTCTCTTAGCCCCTCTAAGGGAGGAAGCCAATGTCGGATTTAGAAATCCTGCCTTCCTCAGAACATGACTTAGGAATGGCCTCTTTTCTAGCCAGAATGGTAAACAGTGCTGGCTGGCAATGTAGCCATTCAGATCAGGCTCCTGAAAGAATGAATTGCTTTTGGTTTGGTTTTGTTTCCTTGTTCTTCACTGTTAAAATATGAAATGTTTTCCTTTGGGTAAAGAACAGTTATTGAGTAGAGCCGGGGAGGATGTACAAGTAGTGAGAACCAAGAGAGAATCAAGTTTTGTTGTTGTGTTTTTGAATTGGGAAGTGAAATCCTTAGGGCTGGGAGATGGTGGAGTTTGGGGTCTGGGGGGAACCCAGACATCTGTCTGTGCGCAGCCAGGGAAGGGTCTGGCACTCATTCTATCAGCTCAGGTAATCTGATTCCTGACTGTGTCCTGAGATGCGTTTTAGAGGGAACAGTGCCCCCTTCTGGCTGAAGAGAATAAAGATTTGAGGATTTTGAAGCATAACTTGCAAAACCTCCCATAGATTGGAGTTGTCCTTTTTCTGTGAAGCAGAAGCCAGGTCTCCTTTGAAGTGAGCCCTCTCCAGGGTAATTGTGACTTGCACACATGTGGGCAGCCCAGGGGCCCGCAGGTGTTGAGACATCACATACTGAATTAGGATCCTGGTCTTGACTGAATCTTAATGCCCACCTTAAGCACATGCTTTAGATAATTTTTTTTTTCTTTTTTAAAAGCTGGAGTCAGCCAGTGTTCTGTGACATGATATCAAGACTCTGTGAAACTTTTATTTTCCTGTTGTCTAAAACAAGATCAAACTAGCTGACATGATGAAATTCTCTCTCTTTTCAATCTGGAGTTATGGTTAGGATGTGTTTCTTCCCAGGTACACCAGAATGTGATTAGAAGAGAAACTGCCCAACATCACTACTGCACCCCTCTCTCTCTCCCCCAGCCCCCCAGCTTTCCCAGCTGTTGCAAATTCTGGCAAATGGCCCATACAATGTGTGTAGAATTCTCCCGCTTTGCCGCCTATCCATTTGAATTCCTCTTGGCTTGGTGGCCTAGGAGGGAACCTCTGGTGAGACTGAACACTGAAACAGTCATCAGTAATGGAGAGGACCAAGACTCCAGAGCTGCTCTCGCTGTGCTCAGTCCTAAGTCTGCCACTTGCAGGTGCCCTTGGGCAGCTAACCTTGAACAGGTGATGAAATGTATTTGGGTCCCAGTTTCTCATGTATAAAGTGCCTGACTGATGGCATTTCTGTGACTCATAGGAATCAACATATGCTGTGTGTTGAGGACAGGGCTAAGTGTGTCCAGGTGAATCTGCTATGACCAGTCCTTGTTCCTTCTGGTGTGCTCTATCTGTTGAATGTGTACTTTGGAGTCTGAGTCACTTCCTTCCCATGCACCCTCCTTTCTGAGTCAGGGGCTCTTACCTGGGCCTATAGATTGATTTCAGGGGTTCTCAGCTCCTCTCAGGAGTTGTTTACAAAGTTTTTGTGCATTATGTGTGTGTGTGTGTGTATGTATGTGTGTATATATATTTTTTTTCAGATTTTTTTTTCCTCTTTGCAGATCTTCTCAGCATATTTCATGTTTCCCTGGAGGGAACTCTGCTAGAGATCTAAATGTGTCCAGTGCTTGACGGGTGATGATGGGGGACATAAACTTGTAACCATTTCCCCGTGTTTCCACCTACAGGAGCTTTCCTAAGTAACCTAGAGTTACCTTTCCAGTGGCTCGGGATTTATGGCCTCAGGATTATCAGTTAATACTTATTCACAATTAAGGAGAATCTGCAGAAAAGCAGCCATGTGCTGCCTTCCAGAGCTGGGCATGCTCAACGGCTCTTTTGAATTATTCACACTCCTCATTCCTCATTCCCTTTATTAATGTTGATAATTAGGAGTTGGTGGCATTTTGGAGGCTCAGGCCAAATTATAAGAGTGTTTGTTTTCTTTTCAAGATTCCAGCAAACATTTAGAAAGAAAATGGTGGTGAGGCCAGAGACACCTCTGTGACATTCTTGTCAGTGCTCTCTAGTTAAACAGGGGACAGAGGTACTTAAACAGGAAGTGGGGAGGCCGCCTCCTTGCTCTGAAGCTCAAAGCAGGACTAGCTGTCTGATGGGGGGCCCTGTGCACAGTTCTTCTTTAAAGAATTGTCACAAATTTCAAAATGTCAAGAGCAGATTATTAAACCAGCAGTCTTTCTCAGGGTGGGGGCCCTGTTGGTCCCATGGTCCTGAGGCAGACCTGGCAGAGATGCCAGGGTGTGGGATCCTCTCCCATCCTCATACGACTTCAGCCCACGGGTCTCCCTGCACCCCGGTGATGCCAGCACATGTCTGCGGCACGACTTCCTGTTCTCCTGCCTAGAAGTCTGTGTCCCCAGGTGACCCTACCACCCACTGCCGTCTTTCCTTCAGGATTCTGCTCAGCTGTCACCTTAGCAGAGGACCTCCCCCCAAAGTCCTTTCAAAGCTCCTCTCTCTCTCTCTCTCTCTCTCTCTCTCTCTCTCTCTCTCTCTCTCTCTCATCTTTCACTATGCATTGATTTGTCACTTGCTGTCATTCTCACTGGTGATGTATAAGCTCTTGGAGGGAGGGGACTCCAGGCATGTACTCAGTGGCATCATCCTGGACACAGGCTTGCACAACGCCAGCCTTTGCGGGGACACAGGCTGAAGTGCCCTTTGTTGAGAAGGCCAGGCACTCCCACAGGGTGGGAGGCCAAGGAAAGCAGGGAGGTGGGCTCAGGACTCTTCCTGGCAAAGTGATTTCTTACTGGCACCTTTTGCCATTCTGCATCCGTGTGTAAGACCCAGAGCCTGACCACAGAAACACTGAGAAGAGACCTTGGTGCAAGAGGCTGAAATCATGCAGGGCCTTGGGGATTATGCTCAGATGCACTCCTTCAGGAGTGTGCTCACAGCTGTTGAGTAGGAGGGTCCTGAGCTCAAATGCGCTGGAGGGAGTTGGGTTTTGTAAAAAGGTCAACAGGTGGCTCGAGTTCAAGATTCTTCGGAGCCCTTTCTGTGCACATCTGCTTACAGTTTCACCAACTCATAAGGCTACAGGAACCTCTGCTGCATGGGGCACCATTCATCTGTTGGAATACCCCTGGGGCACCAGGGAATTGGGACAAACGTGCAGCCTGTTACCGGGAGGCTACACCCCATCCTGGTCTCAGCACACGCTTCTGGGCAGATCACCTGGAGGATTTTCACCACCCCTTGCTAGCTTCTTCATCCACAAAGTGAGGATGTTCCTCACCTGGGTAACTTTTCTCAGAGTTTTCTAATGAATTGGCCTGGATGAGCCCTGACCCCTTGTCTTGTCCAACATCAAGGAAAAGGAAATCCTGGCTTTCTGTTGTTCCACTCCCTGCCAGAATTCATTCATTCATTCAACAAATATGTATGAAGTTCCCCTCATGTAGAGTACTCTTCTAGGCCTGGGGGCATAGCAGCCCTCTGCCCTCGCTCCCAGATCCCGCCCTTTCATAAGTGTCTGTGATGAACAACCTGCGTGGATGGTTTGGCCATCTGTCCAGGTCTCTGTTTCATTTGGCATGGGAAAAGTCACTTGAAATGATGCAAAAGAAGGGGCACGTGGACCCTAGGCCTAGAGACCTGGGTTACCTTCCAGGCTGCAGCCTCAACACAGGAGGCTGTGGGGGCAAGAGCCAGTGGTCTGAAGCCACAGCGCCCAGGGGCCCATCTCAGGCTCTGCTGTTTGCTAAGACCTTGAGTGAATAACTTCTCCATTATCAGTCTGTTTTGGGTTTTGTTTCCATCTGTAGAACAGGGATGGGAACACCACCTGCCTCTGAGGACACACTGCCCGGGAAGCTGTTAGGATGGCGCTGGTTCACACTGCCCACACAGTGCTGGGTACATGTCCTCGTTATGGACGGTCTCAGTGAACTTGGGCAAGCCACTTTTTTGGGGTCCTGGCTATCCTTCTATAAAATGAAATGCCTCTCCCAGCTCTAGAAGGGTCTGTGGTTCCAATTCAATTTAGTGTTGGAGCTCAGCCCATTGTCTCCCCCATGTACACCAAGTGAAATAAGGCAACGCATATTTACATGTGTGTGTTATGTACGATACATGTGTTATACATGTACATAGGTGCATGCATGTATATACATATGCAACACCATTCACACACACACACACACACACACACACACACACATACTTGAAATAGGAACGTTAGCTCTTAGTTCTCTAGAACTTTTCTGCATCTGTCATTGTAATCTCTCCGCCAGCACTCCAGCCCCTGAGATGCGCTGCTTTTTCACATATGTGGGCGTGTTCTAGGCTCGGAAAAATGAATTCATGTCCCTTCCAATGCCAGACTTCTGTCAGTCCTGTTGCAATCCAGGGAGATCTTACTCAATTTCCTCCTTTGAAAGTGTTTGTGTTATTCCTGTTTATTCAGGAGAATTGTGTCTGCCTCCCTCCTGGATCACCTACCCACCTCTTTGTCACTGATTTTCTGGGATGGAAGAGTTTTCTTGCTCAGTCTCCATCCTTGTGGATGCCATTTGTGGGATTCAGAAGCCGGGCATAGAACAAAATGGTTTGAGTTGCTCTGTGCTCAGTAAAGCTCTGGTTTCACAAGGCTCAGCCCATTTAGCACACAGAGGAGTCTCAGCCAAAATTTAGACATGGGTAGGTTTTCTTATTACCTTGAAATTAGTCTTGATTACCCTTAAATTATTGAAGATTGACCACTATGCAAAGTGGTTTCCCCTTTCATTAATCTTACTAACTGGCTGCATTTGTTACAAATCTTCCTTCCCAGCCAGCACTGGGTTTCTTTCCGGCAACAGGCTCCTCCATCAGGGTTTTTCTTTTCCATTCCTTACTTCTATTTGAGCCTTTAATGGATGGTCACACCAGAGCCCCTGCTGGCAGCCAGCTTCCACCTGTGTCTCACCAGCAAAACCATCTGGAGGCCAGGTTTTCGTCCTCTGCGATCCTGGGGCATAAGGCGGTGCCTCCTTTTGCAGAAGCCTTGGTCAGGGTGACATGACAGCAATTGGCTCAGGCATTTAAAAATAACATAAAAACGCAACATTGAATATATTTGCTCTCTATAAAGTACATCATGGGGTAAGCTGGGGACTAGAAAAAATTAGGGGAGAGATGACAGAAATCATACATTTCCTGTTCCCTAGAGACCACCACCATTTGATTAGTTACTTCCAATCTACTTTGCTGTACATTTTTCAAGTAATGTTTTCCTTCTCTGCACAGTTCTGATGGCTGGTCTTTTATTTACACTTAGGATGATTGATCTTTGGGGAAGTGGATGTAGCTCGGGGTAGAACACCTGCCTAGCATGCACGCGACTATGGGTTCAGTCCTCAGCGCCATGAAAAAACATAAGTAAAAAATAGTATTGATCTTCATAACTATCATTTTTCCTGGCTGGGTAAATTTTCATGTAGTGATAAATCATCTTTTTAAGACATTCTCCTATTTTTGGCCAGTGAAGATGTTTCTGATTTTTTGAAGATTTAATTAAGGCCTTGTTAAATTTCTTTGGCATACACTCTTCCCTATTTCAGATTCATTTTTTGTATAAATTAGCATAGTATGATTTCTGGGTCAAAGGATTTGAATTTTCTGAGGGTTCTTAATCTATACTGTCAGTTTTCTCCCTAAGAGGGATGTACCACATTTTTAGTGCAACCAAAGATGTGAGAAAGAGCTCTGGCAGAGATAAATATAATGTTTTAGCTCATAATGAAGTTCTGCCCATGACTTTAACTTTTTACAGTACTTTTTGATTTAAAAATAAACAAGTGCCTTTGAATAAATAGTTATATGGCCAACTCACAAGTAAACAGTTCCTGTCCTGGGCCTCAGTTTTCCTGACTATAAAAGAAAAGGATCAGCTGGGATAATTTTCTCCCATTCCATTTGCATCTGTGGGATGGTTATTACAGTTGGACATTTGGACAAGCATCTTCTTTTCTTGTGGGACTGAAGGAGGAAGGGCTGGCCACTAAATGGAAAAACAACCTTCTGTTTCATGGAAACCACGAAACGTGGACATCATTCAGATTGGCCTTCCCAGGATGCAGCGAGCCGAAACTGCTCACAGGAGATGCAGGGGACTGTTGAGGCTGTCGGAGGTAAGAAGGGTCTGGGGCCTTGCCCAGCTGGGACATGCCCCCCCCACACCAAGTACATTCCTTCTCCTGAGTCCTTCTCCAGGGTGGAGCATTTCCTCCCTACTATAGCTTTTCGGGGTTCCATTCTCTAGAGGAGATTTCGTCCTGTCTTTATGGGATTAATCCCAGCAGTGGAACCACTTAGGTCACCTAAATCCTTAGAACATTGGGAACTATGATAACAGAGCTGGAAGTGCTCTGGGGTTTAGGATGCAAAGCTGAATCCTGCCTTGCTCTCTGCAGTAGCAACATGGATAACATGTAGAAAACCTCTTAAACCGTGCCCGTGCTTCTGTGTCAAAGACTTCTAGCCTGCTTAGCCGTATAAAAGGTGTTCGATACATGTTAGCACATGGGCTGAGCAGCTTCCAGATCACTCCACATCAAGGCATAAGGCAGCACAGGCACAGGTACTGCTTGTGGGGGTGGAATCGGCAACATAAAGAAGCAGCAGCAATAAAAGCTGCATGTGGAGGTGCCCAAGCAGAGCTGCCACATGTGGGAACATCTGTCCAAATGGGAGCAAAATCTGGCTGCCCCAGATTGGTCTCCTTAATCACTTAATAGCCCATCAGAAGAACAGGAAGAAAGCCGCTGTGTGTGATGGATAGCCTGGCGGGATGGCATTGGACACTCATCACCTTGAATTATGCTTGTGGTTCATGCATCTTCCCCATCCCATGGTCAAGGATCATGTGCCAATCACTGGGAGCCTGGGGTGTGTAGCATAGGCTTCAGAATCAAAAGCAGAGTTGATTACTAACGTCTGAGGGCTTTGGTTTTCTTCTCTGCAAAACATGAGCGATGCCACTTACCAGTGGAGGTATCAGCTATAGCAGCAGTGGCAGCACATCTGCCAGAGCTGGGTGGCCTGTGGGCAAATTTTACCTACACCTTCTATTCTATTAGCAGAATGACATCGGCCAAGTTATTCAACCTCGCTGTGGCTCAGTGTCCACATCTGTAAAGTTCCTAACTGATGGCGTTGTCATGGTGATTAAATAAGTAAATACATATAAAATGCTTAGAGGAGACTTGGGACCTGCTCAGCACCGTCTCCCTGTTTGCTATCCCCTTCACCACCTCTTGCAAGGTGGCAGCCAGGAATGGGGTTAACAGCTGCACACTTTTTAGTGTGTGGTTTGAGCCCAATAAATGGTCATGACTGTTATTGTTTAATGTCTTTGATGCCCCACTCACTGCCTGATTATGGTGTTTTGCTGCATGAGGTCATTCCTCATGTTCGTGCTTGTTTTGTTTTGGCTATGAGGTGTCCCCCAAAAGCTTCTGTGTTAATGCAGGCAGTGAAATGCTTAAGAGCAGTAAGCTAATCAGTGGATTAATCCATTTGGTGGATTAGTAATTTGAATGGATTATCAAGTGGTGACTACAGACAGATGGAGCACGGCTGGAGGCAGTGGGCCACTGGGGGCATGCCTAGGGGATTATATATGTTGTCCCTGGTTCCTCGATCTCTCTGCTTCCCACTGCCATGAACTGAGCTGTTTCCCTCTGCCACACCCTTCCACTGTGATGCTCTGCCTTACGTCAGATCCAGAGGGGTGGAACTGGCTGACCATGGACTGAAACCATGAACCAAAATAAACTCCTCTAAGTTGTTGTTGGATATTGTGGGCACAACTATGGAAAGTTGACTGACACAATCCTCTAACCTTTTAGAGAACTGTTTATTACTGCATTCACACATTCTCTATTTGGGTCTTAAATAGAGATGAAGTGCAAGTTAAGAGATGGGCACAGGGCTTTGTTCTGACTGCCAAATTTTCATAGATAGATGAAGCCCAGGTACATATGCCTCAGTGATTGTTCCTTTAATCTTTCTAGGATTCATTGCTGCCCCAATGAAATGGAGAATAGAGCAATTCCAAAGCACTCACTTAGTCTTGGGGAAAACACTAACAAATCATTCATTTCTAAAGTCCCCATCTTTGTGTAATGTCTCTCTGTTAAACATAGCACCATTTCACCCTTGCATTGAGTGGTGTGTGCATGAGACCCAGGGTGAACTTAATACTCAAGGTGAACTTGATACTCAGGATGAACTTGAGATCCAGGATGAACTCATGTTGCACTGTCTCCATTTTGCCGATGAGACTGCTGAGATAGGGCGAAGAATCCTGCCTCAACTGAAAGTTATAGGGACAGTATTGATGAGGACAGTGGTTCCCAGGAGTTGGCCCTAGGGCTAACAGCATGAGCATCATTTGGGAACTTGCGAGCTGGTCAAAGTCTTGGGTCCACCTGGACCTACTAAGTCAATAACGGGATCAGGGTTGCTGCTCCTCTGTGCTCTTTACCAACTCCTGGAGGGAAAGTTGGAGAACCTCTTCATTAGGCTGAGCATTGCAGGCAGGGTTTGTCTTTTGTAAGGATAGGCTAAAGCCTGGTATACCTGTTCCTTTCCTCACTCCCCAAGCAAATATATACCTGTGACCACACAATCAGAGCGGTAAATTGAAGCCAATTAGCAGCTAAGTAACTGCCAGCGCTTGTCACCAGGGTAGTTGTTAGTAATTAGCACTAATGACTCTAGAGAGGGAAAGCAGTTGTGGTTCAAAGACATCCCCACCATTTGAATTCACTCTGGGTTTTTTCGACATTTTTCTGCCATATCTTTCTTTTACATGAAAACACCATCACAGTTGGGTGGATGCTTCTCCCGAGACGGCAACCGCAGGAAGTAATAATATGCAGTAGTGTTTCAGCACTGGCCAGGATGAGCTGCTCCGGTTGGAGCTTATAGGAAGGTTGTGGACTGTCGCTTAGATGCACCTTTACAGTTGCTACAGCACGTCAAGACCTACAGTGTGCCTTTCCCTGGATGTGGTGTGTAGGCATGACAGAGATGGCTGGATGAGACCAACCAATGACAGTTCTCCCTGCATTTAGTGAGACTGGAACCAGAGAAAAAGAAGAGAAGCCAAACACTTGAGGGAGAGAGAAAATTAAATGTGCAAACTTTGGTGTCAAGTTACCAAAGAGAGAACTCTTCCAGTAAATTCCTGAACAGGGAATCATCCCTCTTCTCCCACCTGGGCCCCTGTGAACACAGTGTGTGTTGGAAGAAGGGAAAAGTGACTTTGGGACCCACAGGCGCCTGCAGTTTGGGAGGGATTGGATCTCAATCCTCCCAGTTCCCTGTGGTGGCACCGTGCCTTGCCCAGGGCGACACCTGCCCCTGGTCTTCAGAGCGCTGGACTGAGATGAGTGAAGGTGGGTAGAACCCCGCCTGGTGTGGGCTGCGTGGCGTCCTCACATTCTGTCTAGACACTGTGCTCCACCGTGATCAAAGCTCATCGCCGTGGCAGTGTTTGAAGCTTGCAGCTGTTTGGTTTTGTGGGGTCTTGTTAATTAGGAGAGGGAGGGAGGTATCAAAGGGAAGCGCGGCTGCTTCACTTCTGTCTCCTCTTCTCCCTCAACCCAGAGGCAAAAAAGTTGGGGACATTTGTCAGAAACTTGGTAAGGAGAGGTAGACATTGTGGGATTTAAAGGTTCATCTCTTTCAGGAGTTGACAGCTAGTGAAAACTGCTAAACTGAAGAGCGAGTCGGCAGCTGTCCCCATGGGCAGGGGACTCAGGTCCACACAGTACAGACCATGGTGCCACCTCTCAGCTCCCTCCTGGATCCTGAGCATGGCTCTAACATAGCACACACTGCCTGGTGGATTCTGCCTTCTTTAAGGAAAACACACACACACACACACACACACACGTCACATATATATCATGGTAAAATACACATGGAAAAATGTACCACTTTGCCTATTTTTAAATGCATTGCTCAGTGACATTAATGACATTAACTCTGTTATGCAACCATCCCGACCATCCATTTCCAGAATGTTCTCATCTTCCCAAATTGAAACACCACATCCCTTAGCTAATAATCCCCCCAGCCTGCCCCACCTTGCTCACAGTCCCTGGAAACCTCCATTCTGCTTCAGCCTCTATACATTTGGCTATTCTACATAGCCCTTAGAAATGGAATCCTACAATATGTGCACTTCTGCGTCTGGTTTATCTCACTTAGCATAATGTCTTCACGTTTGATCCGTACCATAGCAAGCATCAGAATCTCTTTCCCTGGGCATATCCATAAGGACTATCAGCATCTTTCGCCACAATCTCAAAACTCTCCTCTAGGATTCATTTTCAGCACTCACACAGGCATCTCTGCTTCATTTATAACTTGCTAAGCCAAACAACCCGCCTGCCCTCAGGTCTCTGCCTTTGCAAAAGCTGATACGTGTGCAACGGGTGCCATCTTATCAGCCTGCTGGATTGCAGCTCATTCCCTTGACCGTCATCATGGTTAGGGGAGTGTGTGTGCCTAGATCATGCGATTCTCTAGTGACGCCTGATTTTCATCCATTTGTGACTACCCATTTCAATCCCTTCAGGCTTGAGAACCTTGAGAGAAAGCCCTACCTTGCTCCTTTGTACATCTGTCCTCAGGAACCAGTGCAGTCTCCGCTGCCCTAGCAAGTCTCCTGGGGTTTCAGATCTTGCTGAACAGGCCAGATGAGCCAGAATTCTACTGGAATCTTAACTGAAGAAGGAAATATATTTGTGACCACTCGAATTCTTCATCTAGCCCCTGCACTTTCTCAGCTACTCCCCAAGGGGAATGTTGCAAGTCAGGTTCAGCCTAGGCAAAGAAGAAGTTTCCCAAGAACAGAGCAGGTGTACAGACCTGATGCTGCTCCATCTCTGGCACCAGGAAATGCCTGGTCTCTGTGCCTTGTGCAGGGTTGTCCTTTATTGCTGGGCCTAAATGTAAAATTGTCCCACAAGCAGCAGCTGCATCCTCAGATCAGAATAAAACAGTAAAAAGAAAAGAAAGAATAAGGAAAAAAAAGCATGTACTACATATGAAGCATCCTTCATTAAGGGAGAGATTTGAATGAGACCCCATTCTTCCTTCCAGGGAAGAGCTCATCTTGAAGGGAAGCCAGGTGTGGGCCAATGAGTGAGTCCCATGGTCAGGTGGTGATTGGAAAGCAGGGGACACTGCCCTGTGATTTGCACATCTCACACCTTCTGTGCTTCAGGGGTGTCTGGGACAACTGAATAGGTTCCTGTTAAGAAAGATGGCATGATACAGGTTAAAGGTTCCTTATCCAAACTGATGCTTGTGTCCAGAACTGGGGTTTGGAATTTTATTTATTTTTATTTTGCATTTTGGAATATTTGCATATACATAATGGGAAATACTTTGAGAATGGGACCTAGGTCTAAACACAAAATTCATGTCTGTTTCATGTATATCTTATTCACACAGAAGGTGATTTGAAACTATTTTTAATAATTTTGTGCATGAAACAAAAAATGCATTATGTAAAATTTTCTACCTGGCGATGCTATTCAAAAGTTCTGGATTTGGGATTTTCAGATTAGGGGTGTTCCATGTGTAATCGCATCCAGTACAGACCAGCCAGTGCTTTGTAGAGGAGGGGAGGCACCCGGGAGCCAGGTTGCTGTCAAATCCATCACTAACTAAGCACTGGTAGGTGAACGAAAAGAAATGGAATTGATTCCAAATGACAGGAACCAAGAACTGATTCCTGAACGGACAAAAGAATACCATGACAAAGAATCCTGAAAGCCTGGGATGGCCACTTACCTTACCTACGCCATCAGGCAGCCTGTGCACAGAACCACACACACACACACACCGTGACAGGGAACTCACCACCTATCATGACAGCTGGCTGTGCCTCCAGAGAGCTCTGTCCTTTTAATAGTCCTTTGTATCTAACCCACCTCTCCCCCTATCTTTCTCTTTTGTTTTGACTTTGACCCCTCACCATGCACAATAAGTCCCTCTTCCCAGAGTTCCCTCTGTCATGTCTGTGGCCTCCCTAATGAGCGAGGCTAGCCTTTTCTTCTTCCTGGGAAACCAGCCTCAGTTCTTGCAGCCCCTCAAGAGGTGGGGATGACCCTTGAGCCACACAGGGGATTAGTAGAACCCTGTTGGATCCTGTCATCTCTGCCGCACTAATGGCATTAGCCACTCTCCAGCTAGCCGCCTGCATGCCTCTGCAAACCTACCAGTCCAGGGCCTCTGCTCAGCCCAGCACCCAGATGGGCCACAGGAAGCAGCTACTAACTGCGGGTAGGCCATTTTATTCCACTAATCTCGGCCCTGTCCTGAGCTAGGATCCATCTATACCCTTCAGGCAGAGAACAGGAGAGGAAGTGGACAGACTGTGAATCTGCATACCTGCTCAGTCCTGTGAACAGGGCTGTATAGGAATCTTGAGCATTCTTTACTTTCAATATGGAGGCATTAAAGGTAGAGTTGCCGCCTCCTACCTAACAGCTTCAGCCATGGGTTTTCTTCTGCCTCAGGGCCACCACCTTTGCTCTATCTTTGCCTCCCAACTGGGACATGTAGAAAATACAGGAATGTAGCCTCACTTGCAAATGTAGCACATTGTGCTTTTGAATGCAGTTTGCTCTTCAGAAATCACTGCAGCTACTTACGGTGTGACACTGTGTTGACTGCTGTTTCTTTTTTTAGATGTGAGTATCTCTGCAAAGGTAATGCCAACACTTCAGGTGAAATATGGGTAGTGGCAGCATCCCCCTGAGTTGGTGCTGTGCCTCCCATGCTGTGCACCAGCCCCGAGGTGTGTGTGTCACCGTGTGCTGGGTCATGCTGCTTAGCAGTCAGTGGAGCTGGAGTTCAGAGGCTAGACTGTTGGTGTGTATTGGAATTTTTAGTCGCTATTTTCATTTTTGAAGATTACTTTTCCTCTTGATATATGATTTAATGGTGTATAATTCACCCACTTACAGTGTCCATTGGTTTGAGCAGATTCACGGAATTATGGGACCTTCACCACAGGCCAGGTTTAGAATTTTCAGTACCCCCAAAAGGAACCCTGTACCCGGAAGCTGTCACTGCCCTCCAATTACCCCAGCCCCAGACAACCACTAATCTAATGCTCTAATGGTCTGCCTCTGTCAAGTTGCCTCAACCCTTCACATAAGTGGAATCATACAACACATGGTCTCTTCTGTATGGCTTCTCCAACTTGGCCTGATGCTTCCAAGTTTCACCCATGTTCTTGCATGTGCTGATGTGACATGGCTGTCTTGGCAGAATAGCAGCCAGGTTTGTAGCTGTCTCACCTCTGTTCATTCACTCATCACTTAGTGAGCACTGAAGTTCCACTTTCCGCTATTGTGAACCTGGCTGGTGTGAACTTTCATGCACAACTCTTTGCATGGATACATGTTTTCATTTCTCCTGGGATATCACTGAGGATGGAATGGCTGGGTGATGGGGTAACTCCGTATTTAGCATTTTGAGGAGCTGCCAATTTTCGAAAGCCGCTGCATTGTTTCAACCAACTGTTCTTGACTGATTACCTGGAGTCAAGGACTCCTCTCTTGAGTGTTGTGGGGAGCCCTCCTCCCCACACTGTTCTCATTGAGCAACTTACTTGGTAGAGTTGCACCAAGCAACTGGGTCTTACAGTTTCCAAAGCATGCCTGGTTGGAATCTCAGCTTGGGAACTTTGCACCTCTGTGACCCACCTTGGATTTATCAACTCTTCTTTCTCTATCAGCAGAAAGAATTGTTACAAGGATTTAGTGCAAAGCTATGTGTTAAAGCCTGGCACGAAGCCCAGAGCACAGTAGGTTCTTTTGCATTTACTCAGCACTTAGACTTGAACTTCCTACTGTGTACTGTAAAAGCACATAGTAGGAACTAAAGGGAGGGGATACACACAAAGCTTACATACCGAGGATGGAGAGAGATGGTGCTCGGTGTACTTGACTGTCCACCTTCACAGCCCCTGCCTGGCTCCCTCTCTCGAGAAACACTGGTGTCCTGTGCTTCTGGGCATCTCCCTCCCTCGGGGCCTTTACTCCTGCTCTTGCCTCCAGCTGGAACCTCCTTCCCTGTGTGCCACAGGCCATGCCAGCCCAACCTTTGCCTGGCTGACTCCTGCATGTTCTTTCAACCTCACCTCTGTCCTGGCTGCCTCAGGAAAGTCACTGTCCAGGTAGAGTCCTCCTGTTTTCTGACCCCCACAAGGACTGGGTTTCCCCTTCACAGTACTTCCTGCAGCTGTCATTTTTTATTGAGTTGATGTGCATGATTCTGTCATTAGTGCCCATGTCCCGCACTCTGCTGTAAGCCATTGGAATGCTTGCTTGGGGCTAGAGGAAGAGCATCACCCCCATCATGGCTGGGGAAGGAAGAGTCACGGAACAAGCCACTGATTGCCCCGTCTGGGCCCCCAAGCTTGGTGATCGATGCTAATATGTACTGATGGACGACCAGGTGTTAAGCAGGTTGACATGGAGGAAGATTTGGGCTACCTCCTGCCAGTTCCAGGAAAGAAACCCAGAGCATATCAGATCCGAACTGAGGGCTTCCCGCAGGGATTTCAGGGAAGGCAGCCCATCTTCTACTCTGTTTTAAAGTTAATTAATCTGCCCTCCCATTCATCCTCCTCCTCCCTGTGACCACTGGCAGCTCCTGATCATCACAGGTGTGGCCTCCAGAGCTCTGGCCCCCTGGGACTCCTTTGGCAGCAGACAGGGGCAACCTCCCAGCTGCTCCCCCTCAGCATCTTCTGTTCCTGCTTCTGCTTTGGTGAGGCACAGTGCCTCTCCCCAGCCCCTCTGCTGCTCACTGCCTTTGAAGTATAAGTAATAAACTTTTACAGATGGTGACAAGAAAAGGCTCATTAGCTTCGTCCCTGACTCAGAGAGTGGCTCTAATCCACTCGCCTTCTGAGTCCCGCTCTTTAATGTATCATTTTCAATCCTGTACCTCTCAGATACAGCCCTGAAGCTGCTTTGAAGTGTCACCAGCTGCACCCCCTCCCTCCCCTGGCTCTTGTCTCATCTCTGTATTCTAGGCCCATCCTTGGAGGGTCCTGTGCCAAGCCAGGAAGTCATCCATGAGCTCTCCTGAAGCTTCCAGAAGTCTCCTCCCAGATCTAGCCATCGTGGTGTGTCTCTCTTCCCTGAACTCATACCTGTGCAGGGAGCAGAGGACCCCCCTCCTTCCTTCTGGGGAGGGCAGTTCTTCTTGTAGTTTAGCTGTGAATTTCCTTTAAGCCACTCTCTTGGGTTGACTTCTGTGTTAGCCAGCGGCAAAGTAATAATAATAATGATGACGATGCAGCCCATTTGTTGACAGTGCCCCTCATTAGACCAGTAGCTTTGTGTGTATTGCCTCACTGAATCTCCCAACATCAGGTAAGCAAAGGTGCTTTCGTTGCCCCCACATCTGTGATAAAGACACGGAGAGGTGAGGAGCTTGCCCAAAGCCACATGGTCAGCGAGGAGGGGCCTGCACTTAGAACCAGGCAGTGAGCGGGGTGCCCTTCATTATCACACTGAAGTTTTTATATTAAATAGTCTCCCCCAGGAGACCATGCACGTGATCATGGCTTGCCCTTGCCTCAGTTGTCAACATCGTCCTCAAAAAGTGTCTGTCTGATTGACAGATGAGAGTGCAGATTTTGGAAGATTGAGATAAAGTAGGTGCTTTGCCAGTTCTGTTGCTGCCTAAAGCTGTTCTAAAGCTTCATTGTGATGGTCTTTTGGAAGGAGCACAGCACTTAGCCCCTGGGGACTCAGGGTGATGAGACCCACCTCTCCTTGAGAAACTTATGTGTGGGAGACAGAAACACATGAGTGGACTCCTATATCACTGAGTGGTTACATATGGACTTCAGTGTATATGCGTTTAAATTATGATCATGCCTTTGCCTAACTTGTCATAACATGTGTCACACAGGTGTTGGGGTACAGAGAGGAGTTAGGACTCCTCAAGTGTGTAAGTGAAGAAAATTCTTACCCAACTGTGTTAAATAATAAAAGGATGGATTTCTGGAGAAGCAGAGTGGGCATCAGGGGGCTCTACCCTGCAGGATTCTCTCATCTTTGTCCTCAGGGTGGCTCCCCTTGGGTAGCAGGTGATTTCCATGCACCTCTTCGATTGTGGGTCCTCATTCAGCTCTTGGGGAGAAAGACTTCTGTACTGTGTTCCACCTGGCAGCTGTGCCATTTGGGCTCATTTGCCCACTGCTTGTCCAGTTGTTACTTCTAACTAAGGGGCTCTGCCAATGGTCTTCCTCAGACAGGGTCTACACTTCCGAGCACAGGTGAGGTCTATCCCACCTAAAACTGACACCATATAGTACAGAGGAGTAGAGATGAGGCAACCACAAGCACTAGCCTGCTACAAGCACCTCCTTTCTGTACCTAATCACATTCAAGGTAGAAAGCCTTGGGCTTGGGGTTCACTTAGACACCAGAGTCCACCCTCCTACAAAGCACTGGTATCATCCTGTAGAACACAACAGGCAAAATGTGCTATCTGAGCAGCTTCTCTGGATGCCTCTCATCCCAAAAGTCATGTACAGAATTGCCTTTAAACCCAAGTCACCAGGCGCAGTGGTACACACACGTAATCCCAGTGGGTTCCTGAAGCACGAAGATCACAAGTTCAAAGCCAGCCTAAGCAAAAGTGAGGCGCTAAGCAACTCAGTGAGACCCTGTCTCTAAATAAAATACTAAATAGGGCTGGGGATGTGGCTCAGTGGTCAAGCACCCCTGAGTTCAATCCCTAGTACCAAAAAGAAAAAGAAGTACAAGCTGCTGTTTTATAGTCAGGGTTTTTTTGTTTTTTTTTTATAAGAATGAACCCTGGGCTGGGGATGTGGCTCTAGCGGTAGTGCGCTCGCCTGGCATGTGTGCGGCCCGGGTTCAATCCTCAGCACCACATACCAACAAAGATGTTGTGTCCGCCGAGAACTAAAAAATAAATATTAAAGAATGAGCCCTATTACCTTCCTTTACTACCATTTTATTTACAAGATTTAAAAGTGCATAGGATTCTTGGCTTTTTCTCAAAATCAAATTAATTCTCAAAGAGAAAGATCTGATGGCCCTTAGGTGTTCGGATGAACGTGTTTTGGGAGGTGAGGGCCATTCCAACACACCTGACCACCACAGCAGTAACTCTAACAGCAACATCATTAATACAATCTGTTAGTTACATTGTTAATAGAAATCGATAATATAAATCCACATCCCTCTGACTGTTCTGAAGAAGCTGGCCCAATCACAGTTTGCTTTTTCCTACCAAGTCATTCTAAGGAGATTATTTTAAGAGTACTGTTACTCTTATTGAAGGGTGAAGGAAATGTAATTAGTGAAAAGATTAAATTCAGATCCCTACACCGTTAGGCCAGAAAAGTGCCATAATCCCATTTCTGACCCTCAGCTTTTCCATCTGTAAAATGTGTGCACTGTAAATCTTTCTTTGTTCAGTATAGACAAACTGAGATCAAGTCTACAAAAGCTCTTCTAAACCACTAAGGTGCAGATAGCAGATGATGGCGTATATATTAACTTCAGTTATTTAACAGAGCGTTAGGAGGGTGTTGGAGGTCGCTATTAACATGTCTCATTGATATTCATGCCTTGCTGTAGAAGAGCTGCTCTTACTTATTGAACATGTCATGGACACCTTGTACGTTTGGTCACATTGAAAACCTGACAAAAATACAGTCCTAAGCCCTGGCAGGGATCTTATATGAATTCACTCCGCGGCACCAGCCTCTTTTAGAAGGTAGGCAGAGTAGCTAAGAGAGCTGCCACTGCATTGGCCTGACTCTGACCCAGCCACCGGGAGGCAGGCACTACTGTTTTTGTTCCTAGTTTTACTGAACAGAGTGATTCCTTCATTTGTCTAAAACCATAGTAGGACTTGTTTCTGGGCCTGTCAGCCTGCTCCTGTGTCTGGGTTTGGGTCCCTGCTTGTGTTCTGGGGAGTGCAGAATACTCAGAAAGAGCCTGGTTTTATTGACAAGGACAGATCAAAAAATAGAGAGATAGGAAAAAAAAAAAAACAAAGTTGAATCGATTATCTCTTCCTTACCAAGTGAGGCAGCACATGCCAATGGAGGGATTTACTGAATACAACCCAGAGAGGAAAGGAAGGAGATTTTAAGTGCAAAACAGGGAGGTGGAGTGGGAGACAGAGTTCGAAGACCATTTTCTGGGCAGGACAGAAGGACTTCATAGGTTTGTACAAAATTGAGGAAAAGGACTAGCTTGGCAAATTGGCCAGGAGGCAAGAAAGAGTGCTCTTCAGGCCTGACTCAGTCTGTCCAGGCTTTTGAGCGTGTAAAGGGTGGTCTGCAAACCACCTGCATTTCTTTCAGGTCTGGAGTCTGGGGAAGGCAGAATCAAGACGCTGGCAGAGTTTTGTCTGGTGAGGGCCCATGTTCAGGTTCCCAGATGGTGCCTTCTTGCTGAGTCCTCATGCAGTGCAAGAATCCAGGTAGCTCTCTGGGTTTTCTTTCATAAGGACACTCTTGATCCCACTCAGGAGGGTCCTACTCCCACAGCCTAATCACCTCCCAGGGCCCTGCCTCCTAACGCCATCACTCTGGGGATTAGGTTTCAACGTAGGACTTCTGGGGACCCACACATTCAGACCATTGCAGGCAAAGTTAGAGTCTATGGTGATCATGGCCCTTGAATGGCTTCGGCTGTGGAAATCTGGTTATGCCCAAATCAGTCCTTCAGTTTTGACCTCTCCAATGAGTGCTCCCGGGAGTGGGAAGCTTGGTTTTTAAACTCTACACAGGTTGCTTCTCCAAAATCCTGGGGACCAGAAGCGTCTTGGATTTGTTTTTTTTTTTTTTTTTTTTCAGGTTTTGGAATATTTGCATATGCATAATGAGATAGATACCCTGCAGATAAGACTGAAGTCTAAACACACCATTTGTTTCACATACACCTCATGCACCGAACTCGAAGCTATTGTACCATATCTTTCGAACACCGGGGTTTTGACTGCAGCCAGTCACATGACATCACTGATACTGGGGCAAAGGACAGGGAGCTGATTATCAAAGGAAAGGAAATGGGCAGATGGCACTTCCTCCATCAACCTGTTGCTCACAGCCTCCAGGGTTAACACAAGCAGTCACCTCCTGGACCACTCTCTTCCTGCCTTTTGGTCACATAGGCATGAGAAGAAAGGAAACCTATAAAGGGGCAAGATACCCCCACTCCCTTAGATACCAGCTCTAGGTCCCCATTTCCCCACTGGAGAAGGCTGTTTCTGTTCTATCCTTTAAATAAAATTTGCTTTCTGCTCTCGCCTTGGCATTATGGACACGGCAGTATTGACAGGGACCTGATCCTGATTTTCAAGACCAGTATCAGCAGGTGTGAAGTGTTTCTCTCCTGGATCAGCACTCAGAACATCTCAGATTTTAGAGCATTTCGGATTTCAGATTTTTTTTTTTTTTTAGAATTTCAGATTTTTACAGTATGGATCTGTACCATGAACTGCATAAGGTGACCAAGGCCACCAAGGGGCTTGATAGACCATAGAAAAGCAAAATAACTCCAAGAATCCAGTGCTATGAAGGATGTGAGAAGGGCCAACCTGATAAAGACCAGTGGGGTGGGAGGGGTGCTGCATTGGAGAGTTACCAAGGACGAGGAGGGTGGGCCCCGAGGAGAGGCAGAGGGAAGGGGAGAAAACACAAAGATTAAGGAGAGAGGTCACTAGGTTGGAAAAGAGAGAAGGCCAGTGTCCCTGATGAGCAGCAGGTGGGGGTGAAGCTGGGCGCCGTCAGGGCTGGCTCAGGCAGGCCTTGCTGATGCACCACACATGGAGAACAGGGAGAAGGCAGGAAGTGAGAGAGCCTTTCTAGACTAGGCTTGGGTAGCATTTCTGAGAGTGGGCAAGTGGCTGTCCTCTGAACCCGTGGTGCGGGTGTCTGCACAGAGTCAGCGAGGCGAGGGGTTAGAGATGGAAGGACAGTCACCAGCCCTCCCTCCCACGGACTTTCTGTGTGATCCTGGAGAAGCGGGTTATCTTTCTTCACTGTGATTTTGCAGAATCTGCAGGTGTTGTGGGAGCAGCCCTGCAGAGGGGAGGAGGAGAAGCAGATTTCTAGTCAGGGTGCAACAGATACCAACTGACTTAGGGGTTGAAGAGTTCTTTCCCCTTGCTGAACTTCTGTTTTCTCACCTGTAAAACGAGGATGACAAGTTGAGTTGCTTCCCTGGCAGGAGAGTCAGGAAACTCGTTGAAAAGTTGGTAGGAAAGCAGTTTGAAACTGATTAGAAGATACACATTTATAAGGTGCAGATGTTATTGATCTGATGAATTAAAATACAGCAACACAATGTCTAATAATTTAATTATCACCATCATCTCTGGAACACCACGTCAGGCACTTAACATGCTTAAATCTGTGTCGTATTTTAGTAGTAGTTCAGTCACTTTATTTATTGACCCGAGCCATCAAGTAGCGTTAAGCCTGGGGAAACTTAATCTTTGCCATGAACTCCAACAGGCAGATATTGCGTCTGCAGTTTACAGGTGGGGAACTGAGGCCTGGCAGGTGGATTCAGTGCTCAGAACCAGAAACCTATAAGTGGAGGAAACTCCAGGTCACACCCAAGCCTTTTGGGGTTGGACCTTGTCACATGACCACATGCAGCAATGCCTTCTCTCAGCAAAGTGTGACACGGCTGTTCGCAAGCTTCACTGGTACCTATAAATTAATTTACAAACTTGGGTTCTGGGCCAAAAAAGCTTAAAAAGCAAATTGTACTTGGATGTTTATCCTTGTACCTGTGTCAGGAAAGGAGCAGCATGTCCTAGGTGACAGTCTTGATCAGGGACCGAGTAACTGCCCTACACTTTGCAGATGATCATGTCTCACAACCCCTCCCCCATCAGAAGACAGTAGGCCCCAGACAGCAAGTGGGTGGGAAGGAGCCTTGATTATTTCAGGGGAGTAGGCACATCAGTGTTGATTAGCTTTCTACTGTGCCATGGGGACCAGGGAGCCAGGCTTCCTTGGGATCATTATTTAAAATAAAGACTCTTGAGTCCAACTTCAGGTTAGGCCCAAGAAGTCCCTGCTGCGTCACCTTGCACAAATGCCCCCAGCTCTGTGTCTTCAGTTTCTTCATCTGCAAAATAAGTACACTAGTACCACTACCTGTGTGGTTGTGGAGAGGAGTTATGGGGGTGAGTCTTGTGAATAAAGTACCCCGACCAGTACCAGGCCCAGCAAGCAACCTAGCTCTCATCACCATGGGCTGAGTCATCTTGTCACCTTCATAAATGGCAGACATGAGCATATTAAAAACACCCTGCTCCCCTGCTCAAAGAGATACCCATTTGGACAGAGAAGGATTTTAGCAGGAAAGTCACATGGGTAGGCTTGCTCTTTATTTGAGTGCATTCAAGTTATGTACCATGATGCTGATCCTCCCCCCACTCAGCCAGCCATTAAGCACAATTTCGGCTTTAATGGGATACTCCGATAATTTCCATCTTGCCCTGAAAATGGATTGTCAGAGAGGCGGCCGCATGGTGGGAAGTGTTGCCCTTCACAACGGGTACTCACTGGCCCTGCCCTGCCCTCCTGTCCTTATCACATCAGGAACTGTTCTAAACCCCCAGGGTGGGATGTCCTTCCATATGGTAACTACAAACATTTTTTTTTCAGTTAAAACACAATTGTATAGCACAGTAAAATTGAAAATGTGCACAAATGATTAAAATAAAAATTAAGACTTCAAAGAAATCGGTCCCTAAGTGACAGGCCGATGTGGTCTGTGTATTCTCTCCTCGAAACTCCTAGGCATAGCTATGTTGGTGGAAGAATTTGCAGAGCTCTCTTGAGTGTACAAGCTGGGTCTTCAGAAAGATTGCTCCAAACACCCCTCTGCTTTGAAGCTATTTGCTGTGTAACCGGAAAGTGTTACTCAGAGGTTCAGTCGGATTCCTCCTGCTGAAAATCAAGACAGCTTTTTCCACTAAAAGGGGTTTAGGGGATGATCAAAAATGAGGCCGTGTATAAAGGAAGAAGAGTACACCGGGAAGGTGTTTGCGCCTGATATAATTCCTCACCCTCTTCTAGCATCGCTTGACGTTAGTCAAGGTGGGCCAGCTCTGTCCCTTGGGCCTTGGTCCTCACAACTCCAGCCCTGACCCTGTGTCTCTGTGCTCTAGGGACTTTATCTCAGAAACTGGAGCCTGCTGATGCCTTTCCCTGGCGTCTCCCTGAGTGATGCATGGGCTCATCTGTCATCTGCCAGTGGTGACCGGGCTTCATCGGTCTTGCTGTCACCTGGGTACCCACCTGCTTCTTCTCTGTCATCAGCCCTTCTCAGCCATGGCCTGTTTGCAGCTCACTGCCACGAGCACTTTTGCAACCTCAGAGTTTGAAGTCTTCCATGGTTTTCCTCTCTCTGCCTGGTTCAGCCTCCCTCTCAGCAGAAATTTTGCCTTACAGCAGGCTCTGGAATGGGTTTCTTTTGCCCCAGACCTTGACTACATTTCAGAGTAATTTAGCCACATCTCGAATCCCTGTCTTTTCTGTGGCAGCTTGGTGATTTTAGCACCTACCCTGTGCTGGGCACGAAAGTGGCACTGTAAAATTTATGATCAAGTTTCAGTTTCAAATTAAGTGGCTTATGGTATACACAGAGCCCCTGTGATTCCCCCTTCAAGGCAAAGAGCTCAGCCTCGGGAGAAATGCAGTCAGCTCACACTTTAATTAAAAGAAAATTTCTAGAAGATTCTTTCATCTTCAGAATATTCTCTCACCTTGAAATGAGCATCCAGCATTGTCTTTTAAATTATTGAGTCCTGGCTGGCAAGGAGAGTCATTTGAGAATATGTATTTGTCTTTTTAACTGCCTTTATCAAAGATTCTGTCTGGCCCTCCACCGATGTGGGTATAATGACCCCAACCCCTTCTTATCCTGTAAAATACAGCATCCTGCTGGTTCCTGAGTAAGAGTTCTTAAGCTGCAGCTACCTGTCTGTAGTAACTGGCCAAGTGCTCAGAAAGCAGCATGTCCTAGGGGCTCCACTTCCCACAATGCCCCTGAAAATGCGCACAGGCAGAGAACCCCAGCACTAATAGCAGTTGTGTATACCAAGTCCCCTGCACTGCCTTGACAGCAGGCAAAGCCGTCCCTGTTCTACAAGACAAGATTCTGAGTCTCAAAGATGTTTTGCCCAGGAGGTCTCACAGCCGCTGGTCTGGGGCTTTGGGTTGCTGGCTCAGGGTTGTCTGGCTGGGCCGCTGAGGTTCTGTCCCTTTATAGAAAATATGCAGGCAACTTACAAGAGTGCAAAAGGGAAGGGAGGGACTCAGAGCCAGAAACATGCCCAGGGAGGCAGCCTGTGCCGCAGAGGTGACCGGCAGAGAAATCTCATGATGTGGAGTGGCTCTGCAGCTCAGGGAGGCCTTCGAGGGGCCAGGGACTCATTTTGGGAATAGAGAGCCAACAAAATGTCAGTCCTGTGGGCTCCAAAAAAAAAGAGTGTGTCCCCCATATTTGATATTTTGAAAGTGTGGAGACAGTGAAAAGGACCGGTGACCTCATCTAAATCCAAGTAGTGCCTTCGAATGCCAGCCATCCTCCAGTATCAGGGAGGCTGCCAGGGTGGCTCAGGACCCACCTGGACTCCATTGGAAGTCGGGTAGGGGTTCTTCTCACTCAAGCGGCTGAAATCAGAAGCATTTCAGTAATGCACTGGATGACAATGTCATTAGAAAGCAGACATTAAAAACTGATTTAGTAACAAGATCATGGCATTTGCAGGGAAATGGATGGCATTAGAGCAGATTATGCTAAGTGAAGTTAGCCAATCCCTAAAAAACAAATGCCGAATGTCTTCTCTGATATAAGGGGGGTGACTCAAAATGGGGTAGGGAGGAAGAGCATGAGAAGAAGATTACCTCTAGATAGGGAAGAGGGGAAAGGGAAGGAGAAGGGGACTTGCATGGAAGATGGAAGGAGACCCTCATCGTTATACAAAATACATGTATGATGATGTGAGGGAGGAAAAAAGAATTGGGTCACATTAGATTGGGTAGAGAGAAGTGATGGGAGGGGAGGGGAGGGGGAAGGGGGGAATGGAAGGACAGCAGAATAAAATAGACATTATTATTGCTGTGGGTATATACGTGACTGCATGACCAATGTAATTCTGCAACCTGTACACTCAGAAAAATGAGAAATTATATCCCATCTGATTCAAATGTATGATATGTCAAGATAAAAAAAAAACTGATTTAGATTAGAGGTAGGTATAGCCACAGTGACCACGGACTGAGCAGCCTTTATGGTTTTGGTGCTATTCTAAACCCTGCCTTGTATCATTTTTATTTAAATGACACATCAGTCCTTTGGGATAAAAGAACAAGATGGAGAAAAAAACCACATCTTCAGGCTGGGGGAGCAGCTACCTGGTAGATGCTCTTGCCTCCCATGCATGAGATCTTGGGTTCCACTCCCAGCACTTAAATAAATAAATAAATGGAAAAGAGAAAAGCACATCTTTTTGGAATAAGGACAAAATGGCAGGGACATTTCTTTTACTCTCCAGGTAGGGAAGCTGGGCAGGGCTTGTGGTGGTGATCTGTGAAGCGTCAAGTGAATACATGAAGGTGGATAAGGTGCAGCCTTATCCAGTGTGGACCTAATGCAAATCACATACCCATGTGCATAAATATGGTGCCCTCTTGCAGGGCACTGGATCCACTAGGTATTTGCCATCACGGAGAGGACTCAGGTATGGAAGCAAGTAATTTCACTTGGGAGGATCAGCAAGTGCTCCATAAGAGGGTACCAATTTAGTCAGAGCTCAGAGGAGGAGGGGAAGGAGGAGTAGGAGGTATGAATCATGACTTCCAACAGTGAGCCACTATCTGCAGCTGGGTGGGAACCACAGGCCAGCCCAGCCAGGTATTCCTGCCCCGCCCCCTCCATTGCCAGCTTCAGCCCTCTTCTCCCTCTGAGCTCCTACAGTGCCTGGCTGGTTTATTGTCTCCCTGTGCCACTAGAATACAAGCTGTCTGTCTCATGCTGGGACTTTCTATTTTGTTGTGTTCTTGCTTTTGCCCCAGTACCCAGAACACTGTATCTAGTAAATGTTCAATAAAAATTTATCGAATTGAAGGGCAAGTTCAAAGAATTTGCAAAGATAATTAATATAATTTCTGGAAATAAGAAAAGCCTACCAGACCCTAATTTCTGCTCAAATTTTGGTCTGTGTGGCTCATCATCATTTGACATTCTATGTGCCTTGAATATTGATTTGTCTGTTGTCTGTCTTCTGCCAATACAGTGTAAGCTCCAGGAGGGGATGGATTGGACCTTGTTCTCTGTTGTCTTCCTTGCTGTGTCCCATCCCCTATTGTGGCACTGGACTCCTTGCAGTAGTCCAGAAGGATTTTTTGAGTGAAGGAAGGAGGGAAATTGACGCATGGGGACTGGGTGGTCAGGGCAGTTAGTGTGGTGAAGGGATCCTGCCCCAGCTAAGGGCTGAGAGCCAGTGGGTGCTTGTGAAGGTGGGAAGCTGAGTGTTGTGATGGCATTTGCAAATGGATCTCATGGCATGGCCCAAGGGGAGTTGGGAACAAGTTGGAGAGAGACAGGTGAGACCTAGACTAATGACTGCTTGCATCCCAGAATATCAGAAAGTGTTTCCCCAGATCGTGATAACCAGAACACAGTTTATTTGGGGTCAAGTATTCCTTTAGTGCTGGTTATCAGAATTAACCTAGTCAGGGCAAAACGCAGGGGACTATTTGACTTGTAGGAGTAGATTCTATAGGACTATTTTTTTTTCATGTCTTTATCTTTGCCAATTAGTAAAAGATGTGAAAATTTAATACCCTTTAATGGTATTGAGCTGTTAGTAACCATAGCTACTAAAGCTGTTCTGTGAAACCACCCATACACCCTAGAAAGTGCTTCATCGGCACAGCCCCAACGTGAGAACAGCCTGAACCTACGAGCCCTGAAGAATGCGCTGAAATTTGATGTTCGTTCAGGGGCTAAAGCCTCATGCCTTTCCGTTGACTTTTCTCTCATGTCCTATTTCCTGCTCCCAGGCTCTGTCCACAGGACTCTCTGCACAGATGGAAGTATTTTGTATCTGCATTGTTTGATATGGTAGCCACTAGCCCCATGGGGTCATGGAGTGCTTGGGAGATGGCTGCTATGACTAAGGAAATGAAATTTTAATTTTGTCTAATTTTGATTTATATACATTCAAATGGCAGCAGGGGCCAGTAACTACCATCTTAGACAGCGTGACCCTAAACATTTAGATCAGTCCTCTCTGAAGTCTTCTGTGCACCAGGGAAAGGTGTGAGCCCTGAGCTTTTCCAGTCACTCAGAAAACCCTCTTCCTGGGAAACAGACAAGGCATCAACCTTCACCAGCACCTTTACCCTGAGGCTAACATGAGTAGCACACCGAACTAAACAAGATTCTGTGTTCTGTTCACGTGCTTCACACACTGCCTGGCTCGTAGCAAAGGCTTCATAGGTGGTGTCTTTTCTGTAACCCTCATGGCAAGCCCAGGGGCAGATATCCATATCTCCATTATGCAGATAGGGAAACTGACACTCAGTATTTTAAATCAAGTGTCCTCGATGGTCCTGCACCCGGGCATAGCAGAACAGAGATTCTTACCCAGATGTGTCTGCTTCCCAGAACAGCTGGCCAAGAAGCACACTTGTTTTCTAGATTTCAGTGAGTTCTATACCCTTAAATGAAGTCATCTCTGATAGCAGCAGCACCACACCATGTCCTTGGCCTGTTTTCCCACCCGCCGATATTCCAGAAGCACGCTGACCCTTTGGGATGGATAGGCACTTTTCTCTGATTACTCAGCTTGGCAGCTGAAGGAAAAGCCCTTTAAAACCAAAGCACTCTCCAAGGTCCTGAACTGAGTGGCTCATGAGGCAGCACAGCAGCTCAAGGGCTGGGTATAGGGAGAAGGACCCCAGGCTGCAGTACAGAAGTCTATTGGGCAGATGCAAAGCTTGGTGGGAGCAATTAGTGGTCTCCATCACCAGTGTGCACTGGGGATTGGGGACTCCAGCAGACCCCCAACACAGGTGGGAGGCAGCTCTCTCACTTGGGGTGTGAGGAAATCGCATCTTTCTCTCCAGTTTGAATGAGATTCTTTCCTTCCATCACCTCCGTCAGTGTCTTGTTGATGGTGCATGCTCAGTAATTATCCATCAGATGGTTGAACAGGTGAATGAATGAATAATTTGATGAGCCTAAACCACTTACTGTTGCCCTGAACCACTCTTGCTAAAAAATATAAATAAATAAATAAATAAAAGATGGTTTTCTGCTGCAGGCTTGAAGGATTAGAGAGCAAACTCAGGCTGTGGTCACTCATCCGGAGAGAAAGTAGAAGGAATATTTGTTTCTGCAATTCAGATCTAGCCTTTTGATAAAAGTCACAGAATTACAATAAGAGCAGTTACATAATCCAAAAGATAACAGAGGAATCTTGATATCGTCTCCTAAATATGTAACAGAAGTTTCAGGATCAGCTTTCTGAGAATTCTGCAACCCTACTCCCTAACCCCGGCCAGGTCTGGGGGGTGAGAGCTGGAAACACCTATCTTGGTTTGGTTCTGTTTGCATCGGAGCCGCCAAGAGGAAGCACGGGAGTAAATTAGGACGGCTAGATTGACACCTGTGTGTGCAGCCCCCTTTGGGTTGGTGGACTGTGACAGTTGCTGGAGGAGTATTTAAATAAGATTAGATGGATTATGGAGAAATAAACTCCTGCCTCTTGGTGTTCTTGCACTCCCTGTCTCTGAAGCTGCGTTTAATCTCACTGATGGATTCCCGGCCTCTCTCTGGTGTCCCCTCTGTTAGCCCTGCTGGCTCTACCGGGCCTCGATTGTAGGTGCACTCTGCTTCATTTTGATTCTCAGGCTGATTAGTCAATAGAGAAAATTAATGAGATAATATAAGAGAAAGCACTTTGTAAACTGTCAAATGCCCTGCTTATGGAAGGGAATAGAGGACAAGTGATCAAATCCTCTGTCTTTGGCTTTATAGAACCCCCCAAACTTCATGTTATTTTCTCCATAGTCTGAATGATGTCATAGAACAAGAAAATGGAAGCGCCCTTGGGCATTACCTTCACCCAGCCCTGTCATTTCCATAAAGAAGGAAACTGAGGGTCAGAGTGGATGAGCCTCTTGCCCAGGATCAACAGTTTACAACAGAGCCTGTGCCAGCAGCCCGGTCTCATGTTCTCCTTCCTGCCCACACCCCTGCTGGCAGCAGGGCCAAGTGGCAGATCAGCAAGGCCATTGTCCTCAGCTATGGTTCTGTTTCTGGGGAGCTTCCCTTTTCTGAAATGTTGGGGACCAGAAGTATTTCAGATTTGGGAGTTTCTCAAAGTCCATACTTTTAAATCAGAAATACTTAACCTCTGGTGTTTTCTACCGTCAAGAAAAGAGAAGGTTTTGTGCGTCCTGGGATAACCAGCACTTCTCCAGCAGTCCTTGGTCCTTGGACACTCGGGACAGCAGCAGACAGAGGCCCCATGCTCACGGGGCGGAAACACAGTGTGTGGGTTCGCTGGATGGCCACACAGGCCTTTGTAGGAAGCAAGGCAGAGGACAGAAGGGTGGGTCCCAGGGGATGGCAGGTGCTGTGCTGAATTGGAAGGTGGAATTGAGAAGCCTCACCGATAATGTGGGGTTTGACACGATGGCTGAAATTTGGGTGGTGTTCTGACTTAAAACCCACAGTCTAAATTGAGTAGAAATCAGGATAAGATTTTAAAAACAAACAAACTAAACGATCCAACCACAGAAAGTCATCAAATATCCACTAAAATCTTAACCCTGCCAATGTCTAGTTGATGGGTTTACAGTTACTTTTAGCTTGTGGATTTTTACTTCCTTAATTTCCTGCGAGGAATCTACATTATTTTTGTGCGAAAGTCAAAGACACATCAGTGACTTAGGGTGAGGGGTGCTCAGCGTGGCGAAGTGACAGGAAGCCGCGGCGGTTGAGTAGGAGACGAGGGGGGTGTGGGGAAGGAGCAAAATGAAACCACAAGAAGCAGATGGTGATGCTCTGGTCCTGATGCCACATCTATTGACAGATGGAACTAAAGGAATTTGGAGGAGAGAGAGTGAAAGCAACAGTTAGCTGAGTCCTAATTTAAATCGAGGAGAGTGAGGCACAGAGTGGGCTGCTTGGACCCTTGAGCCTGGCCTGCCCCCCTAAGATGCAGAACCTCTGAGAAGATGGGAAAGAGGAAATTTATCACCCTGTAACATTTGTTTTCCAGAAACATTACCCTCTTCCCAAGTATGATTCACAGTAAGATTTATGGAACAAGTCCTGGGCCTGCATTTAAATCATGATGACATTGGTTTGGGTAAAAAGAAAGATTCTTATATAATCATTAAGTTGAAACTCCTCAAGGTGAGGGACCAGGGCTCATTTGTCTTTGCATCACCCATAGTATCTGCCCCTATAAATATTTATTGTTTTATTAGGAAAGATGATGTGATAAAGTGAGGAGAATATCAGAACTATAACTAATGTTTTTAAACACAGACATCCGAAGTTGCCCCCAAGGTTTTGGCTATTTCTTTGTGGGTGTGGCAAGGAGCCCCTTTGAAAGATGTCACAGCAGCAACTCAGGTAGATGAACGTGTGTGCAGGAACAGGGCAGAGGGCGTGGGCCCAGGTCACCGCTTTCTGCAGCGTGCACCCCAGGTGCTCAGAGATTACCAGAAAATCTCAGCCTCCATCCCCATTGGCTCTGGGGTTCACCTCTGAGCCTCCCACCGTGATGTCCCCCGCCCCACTGTGCCGAGCAGTGGAGGACTGAGGTGCACCGGTGGCCGCCTCTGACCCCTTCCAGATCGGCAAAGCTTTCATGTGTTATCCCTCTTCCTCAAAAAATAAAAGATTCCAAAAGCCAGTGGCCCACTGTCCTGCCCCCATCAGTTTAACAGAGTGAGGATAATTTAATCGTCCTTTAACGAGGCAGGATCTTGAGTGCCTTGCGGTTATAATTAAGAGCGCCAGTGATTATTATCAGCATCCATAATCCTTGCCCGGCCCCTCCTCTTCAGTTCCCCTGGGCTACTTTTCTGGTCACTCTCACCTGTCCCCATCTTTCTTTAAGTGTCTCGAGCTGCTGACTACACAGTTCCTAATCTGCCCCTTCTCTACCCTCATTTGTTTACCTCCTTTCTGTCCCCATCTGCTCATAGACCTGGGAACTCCGTGGCCAGGTTTGCCATTCAAAGCTCCCCACTCCTATCCATCGTATCCCCACGCTTTGCTGGATGGTTGGTTATGACGAAAGCATTTCCATTATGGTAATAAGACCTTAGGTCTCCAGGGTGGCTCTGGAAATAAAAATGCCTTCTCTAAGAAAAAGAGCTAGATGAAAGAGCATACCTCTGGCCCACTGCATGTGACCTTTGCCTGTGGGCCTTTCCATTCTGCTGCAGCCTGCTGGGTGGCCCTTGGGATGATACGGGCTGGCTCCTGTGTGAACCACATAGAAAGCAGACAGCCAAGATTTCTAAAAAGATTGAGAGTTTACAATCAGAAAGGAGGGTGGAGAAAACCGTCTTGGTAAATAGAACACAGAGGGCCTGAGGCTGGCTGAGAGGAGCTACCCAGAGGCAGTTTCTGGTCTGCATTGCCTGGTTTGCTTGAAGGCCTCCTGCGTTGGTTGGTCTTGTCCCTCAGGTGGCCTGATTTCCCAGTACCCCAGAGCAGCTGCAGCACCCAGACCTTGGCGTAGGCAATGCCGGGAGCAAATGTTTCATTTCCTTTCCCCATCCCTTCTCTTAACCCTGGCTTATCCTCTAAAGGAAGAAGATTTCTTTAGGGGATGTGACCAATCGCTCTACAGAATCCTCCCAGAAAGACCTGCCTCCCACAGGAAGGAGATGTTCTTACAGATCCAGAGACTGAGGGCCATCACTGAATTTTGTCCAACCTCAAACCCCAGGAGCTGACACGGGGCTCAGCACAGAGCACCACAGAATGACACTCAGTGAATGTGTGAGCACCAATAAGAGAAGAGGGCAAGGGGAAGAATGGAGAAAGAAGCAAGAATAATGAAGAAAAAAGCTACAACAATGTGTTGTTCACCCACCACCAGGGCAGACCTACTGTTTGCAAAGGGGGTGGTCTCTCAAAAGTTTCTCTAAGTTATAACCCTTCCTGCTGCTCAGCCTCCAAGACTGCAGGCCGGATAATCCCACCTTATTCCTAATCCAAATTAGCAATAAAATGTCCCAGTCGCTGTGGGAACACGTAAGTGCTTTCTGCTGGGTGTAGGAGCTCCCCGATGCAGGTGGTAAGAAACCGGAAATTAAAGTTGACCTGGCTGGCTGATAGGCAGAACCGAAGGTTCCTGACCCTGTCTCTGACCCCCATGTCAATGAAGACTTTATGTCTCAACTGAGTGGCCTGGCTGTAGCTAAGAATCAGTTTCTGTACTAACTGCTAGCTTCAACCTGGGCTGGCACTTGTTCTAGGGGCAAGGTTTACCAGGGGATATGTGCCTTGAAGAAAACCCCTTTGCTCATCCAACAGGCAAACTGGTGACATCCCTACAGCAAATGGGGGTGCTTGTTTCTTGGGCCCACACTGAGCAGCAGGCAGGGTTACAGCTTAGAGAAACCTCCGAGCCGCCGCTCCTCCTGCTAAGGGTTGGCTGATACCCATGGTGTCAGACAGACCCAAGCTGTTATTCTTGATTTTCTCCCCACCCTTTCTTCTTTCCCTCTTCTTGTGTTTCTCAAATATTCATTGACCATCGTTCTGTGGTGCCCATGCCAGCTCCTGGGGGTTCAAGGTTGAGCAGCATTCAGGAGCAATTCTCACACAGTGACCTTTCTCATCTCTTGCTGTGACAGTTACTGCTTGACATGTAAGGAGACAGGAAACTGCCAATAAAAACTTGGGAGGGTAGAGGAGGAGTGGAAAGAGCACCCTATTTATTTATTTATTTATTTATTTTGCAAGGAACTACTCTAGGGATAACATATATCCTGGATCAGTATTTCAATATGTAAAATGTTCCTATAAATCAATAAAAAAGTAAAGAAAGCAGTGAGCAAAGGACTTTGTTAGTCTTCCCTGAAGACATAAACCCCTGGTAAGTCATTTTTCCCATGAAAAGAATTTTTTACTTCACACACACACACACACACACAAAAAGTGAAAACTGGAGCAGGAATTAAACATTGGCAGAGATAATAAAGGTAAGAAAAAAATGTCAACACTTCTTGCTGGAGTGTAAATCCCATGAGCATTTTTATAGAACGTTTGAGAAAATGTATCTAAACATGAAAAATATTTTTTATATTTGACAGCAATTTCATTTGTAGGAAATTAGATGAGAACAAGGAAGCTTTACTATTATGTATCATGAGAAGACTTTCAAGACAGGTCCAACTTCCCAAAACAGGGACTTGTTAGATTTTGGTGTATCTGTACAATAGAATAATATGGAATGCATGCATAAAATGTAGAAGGTTAACATAGAAAATGCTGGTGATATATTTACAGATCAGCTACAAGTAAGCAAAGGGTTTGCAATGCCTTGCCATTATTCTGTTGTTGTCAACATATATCAGAATATCTCAAAAACATGGAATAAGAGTCTAAGTTTACAATCGATCACCTCCACCTTCTTTGTGTTGTTTTTTTTTTTTTATGGTTTGCACATTTTATGAAAGGAATGTTTTTTTTGTTGTTGTTTTGTCATCAGAAATAAAGATAAAGTACATCCAGAGCTATTGAGAACATGAGATTTGACTTCCAGAACCATTAGCCACGCAGCCTCTGGAGGGGGTGTGCTGCTCACAGCCGGGCCTCCATCACAGGCTGCTCCCTGGGAGGAAAGGAGCAGCAGCTCTTGGGCTGGGGAGCACCTCCCTGCTCGCCTCTCCTTCCTGGGCAGAGAACCAGAGAAATGAGCCGGAGATTTATACCCGCTTGACTTCTTGTTCTTATCCTTTTTGATTAAAAAATACATCAAGACATGAGACGGATGGAAAATCCCATAAAAATTGTTTTACTGCATCATAAAAGGCTTACATTTCTGACATTAGGATCATGAAGGGATTAATTGATAGTGTCACTGTGTGCTTCCAGCAGGGCACACTCTGGCTAGGGTGGCATGGCCCTGCTCCGTGGCTTGTATGAACCCACAGAGGGTACCAGCTCCTTCTCCACCTTGTCCTCGTTACCCTCCTATGGGTGCCATTCCAGGTTATTTTGGCTCCTGGAGGCCAGGGACACTGTTAAACTTTGTCCTTTGCTTATCCGGTAGGGGACATCCATTTTTATTGGTATCCTTCACCATTCACTTTAATTTGTATGACTATTTAAACATGCTAATCATTGTTGGGAACAGGAAGTCATCTCAGAGCATTTGATTTGCCAGTGAATAGGAATAATTTTCAGCCAATTTTCAAGTTAATTGATTCCATCATCTGTCTGTTCATTCAACAAATGTAGTTTTAGTTTCTATTACAGTTTATACACTGTTTTAGTCCAGTTGGCTATAAAAGCGATGGAAAAAGGACAGAGGCACTGTTTCTAAGGAGTTTATATGCCACTGGAATTGGGATCAGTTCCTTCTTTCTTTCTCTTCTTTCTTCTGTTGATCCATCCATCCTTCCATCCATCCACCCACCCATCCATCCATCCATCCATCTACCTATCATTTATGGAGCATTTACACCAAGCAGCAGGCTCTGTGCTAGGAACTAGAAGATACTAATAGACAAGACCCTGTTCCCATTCTGAAAGAGTGTAGGGTCTAGTGGGTGAGATGATGTCACATTTACTGTCTAGTTATGTCAGACATACTCCCAGGGCAGCACTAACAGGGTGCCTTGGAACTCAGCCCAGCTATAGATTATATCTTTCTTGACGAGAGCAGAGCCCATAATTATCTACCTCCTGTTTCTGCAGCTTACCTGCTTGCTGGGAGGAAAGTTGGTCTCCAAATTCAGGCATATAGAAGTCCAAAGCACTAAGCCACCTTGCTTCCAGGAACATACTGGTGACATGGCTGCTGTGTGGTGGACACCTTAACGTAACTACATATATGACCACCTGCTTTATCCTGGGGCTTAAACAGAAGATGTAGGTCCCACGACACCCTGCATCCATGTTCTGAGGAGAAGACTGTTCTTAAGGTGCCGAATCAAAACCCAGAAACATGGACTGTCCTAGCTGCTGGAGCACCATGAAAAAAGAAGGGCAAGAAAGAAACTGATGGAGCACCTGTTAGGTTTCTCCCAGGCCTTGTGCCGGATGCTTCCATGTGCTATCTCATTTAATTTTCACAGAAAAACCTCTGACAGTTCATTATGTTTTCACAGATGAAGAAATTGTGGTTCCAAGAGGTTAATTGACTTGGCCAAGGTCACGGGTAGCCAACTGCAAAACGGAGTTGCCAAACAGAATTCTCTGACCTCCCCTTCCTTCTGCAATTAGGAAAACAGCACGGAAGAGGTTCACCCTTTGGCACTGCATTTGAAGTTCTCCCCTGGGGATTCTTTCATCCCGCTCTCTAATGCAACACTATTTCCCAGTCGATTGTGCAGAATACAGGATGTTAGTACCTGTTCTAGCCAAAGGAGCCTCCATGGTAAAATGAACCATGGAGTTGCTGGAGCCAGCTGGTGTCAGGTGGGAGGAGGAAACTGCGGCAGGCCTAGACAAGCACACAGTGTCTCGTGTTGCGTGTCACTAGTGTCCCGTGAACCCCAGGTGGGGTCATTTGGCTATTTAACCTGTTGGTCCCCTGAGAAGGGCACATGGGGTTCACATTCTTGCTGCCTCTGGACAGTGAGCAGAGATGGTGTTTTATTTTCCATCTCCACAGTGACGACCAGACTTATTAATAGAGCACCCACCAGTGTTATATGGGTGAGTGAAATGGAGCCCAACCTTGACCCTGAGGACCGTCAGAGCCATAGATTTAGAGGAGGGCATTCAGGAGAAAGGAGTTGGACCTGTGGCTCAGGTATGAGTGGACTCCCTGCGTGTTTGAAAAACATAGGAAGAGGTTTGGTTGAAGCAGAGGGTGAGGGTTGTACATTTGTGATGGTCAGGGTAGGGTTCAAGTTTGTACCCCAAGTGTTCATGTTTTGAAATGTAACCATCACCATCAGATACAAAGAGGATGAAACTGAAACTTAACCGAACTATGGTGTCCAGAGGTCAGGCCTTTGGGAAGTGATTAGGATTAGATAAGGTCATCTGAATGCAGCCCCCATGATTGAGTCCTGGTGGCTTTATAAGAAAGGGGAGACAGACACTCATGTACTCCCTATCTCTTGCCATGTGATACCCTGTACCACCTTGGGACTATGACAGCAAGAAGGCCATCCCCAGATATAGTGGCTGGAGCTTCCAGAACTGTGAACTTACTGAGGCTCTGTGCTAGGCCCTGGAAGATACTAATAGACAATACCCTATTCCCATTCTGAAAGAGTGTAGGTCTAGTGGGTAAGTGAGATGATGTCACATCCACCTGTTTTCTATATAAAGTGACCCAGCCTCAGGCATGTCATTATAGTAATAGAAATGGGCTAATACGTGGATTTTTTTTTTTTTTTGAGCAGTCATACTATTTTTACAGCAACGATATGGACTTTTTAGGATAGCAAAAGACTGATGGGTTTCAACAGTCTTAATTCTCCTTTTATTACCGATTATCTGCATTGCTCACCGCTCCTAAGTTGTAGCCACACTGCTTCTTGCCCATTCCTTGAAGGTGGAATTCAGCTGAGCCTAGGACTAGAGAAGCTCACTAAAGTTCTGGGGATGGCATGTGTGCAAGCTTCTAAGGGGTCTTTTGAACCCACTTACTATTTTTCTTGGACATGAAATTAAGGTCCTGTGAGGACAAACATCTTTTGTTTATCTCAGTGGGGACACTGATAGACAAATTTCCCCCTGATCTTTTGTTGAATCTAAAAGAACCAGCAAGCGTGATTCTAAACAAAGAGGGACTTTTCACAAAGAATCTTTCAAGGGCATAATTATCAAATAGAAACTTTCAACAAAGAGCCCTTTCGAGATTGCAAAATCCCCCTCTCCTTACCATGGGAAGCAAGCCTCTCTGGAGGGGACCTATTGGCCTCGCCTTACTTTTGCTAAAGGGTCATAATTGTAGTTGGTTGATGTTCTCTTGACTCACCTCGGAAGGAAAAAGTATTTTCATGCCAGCATCAGGCTCTCTCCAGCCCCAGGAGGGGCTTTTCTGAGAACATTTCCTTACAGAATCTACTTGTCACCAGCGGTGCTTTGAAAACCGTTAAGTGGCCATGCAGTTCTTGGCTCTTCTTTTCCACCTCTTTGAAAACTTTTCCCAATAAAGTTATTTCAACATGACCCGAGTTAAAAAGAACTTGCCACAGTCTCCTAAAGCAACCCCTATAAGAAATCATTTCTGTGTGCACTGGGCAGCCCTGAACCTCCCCAGTGCCTTCAATTCCAGGGTCTAGCTGGAGAGCACATCTCCATACATGTGAGTCCTGTCACTGAAACTCGATGTCACATTGATGAAGAAAACCCCGCATGCGCCTTCTGCTGATGCCGGTTATCTGCCCTGACATGGTGCCTGCAGTATGGGCCTCTCTGATTTCTGCCCTCCTCACTCATGACCTTACAAGAATGCAGACCTCCATGGGACTCTACTTAATTAAGCCCCAGTCTTTCCCTGGGGTGGCAGGAGGGAATAGAATGCAAATGAAATGTTCCTTTAGCATATTCTAATCACACCTGTTCAAACTCTAGGCTCTGGATGGTCTATAGCAACAGAAGTGTGTGTGATTAAAAAAAAAATGCCTAACTGTATAATATGTTCATTATATCTCAGTGAAGCTATGAAAAAATTAATGACGACTGATACTGAGGACCAGGATCTGGATGACACATTTGCTCTACTCAGAGCTCCCTCAATTTGTCTTCCTAACAGTCTCTACCATGTAAATCCTATTATTATCAGCCTTCCCTAATGAGGTGACAGAATCAGAGATGCACATCTTGGCCCTGTGCCCATTAGTACACCTCAAAACTCACCTTCAGTGTTGGATTTGGCAAGAGGCTTGCAAAAGCTTCTAAGCTCCCTATTCTAACCCCCTAAACTCTGTTCCAGCAAATGCAATGTACCATTCCCTGTCCCCAAGTTCATCTCTTTTCCCCACCCACCTGGCTGCTCCATTATGTGTCCCCAAAATGAGTTGGGATAAAAAGAGCTTCTATTTGACAAGAGTCCATGGAGCCTCAGTAAGTCCTGATGTTACTTTCAGAAGCAGATGCGCCTGGCTTCTCGCTTCCATTCCACTATCTTCCTTTTCAACCAGTTCTCCCTTGAACAAAATTGCTCCAAGATTGCAGATGAGCAGCTGTGTTTTGGGTACAGGAGTTTTACCATCTTGCTGACAGCTGAGTTTTCTCTGGGGACATCAGCGAACCCAAAGCACCCTGCTGTTTTCTGCGCTCCTTATTTTCCTGTAAGCTTTGGTTGGTTTCCTCTTGTGACCATAAACGAATCAGAAAGAGAACTGTTTTCCAGTTATTCCTTATTATCTCAAAGCAGATGTTCAAGGTGACGCTCAGGATCACTTATCCAAAATACAGAAGGGCATTCGTGTCCTGATGGAGAAGACTTTCAGAATTATATTTATGCAGTGGAGGGCAGGTGACATCAGTATGCAAAGCTTCCTAGGTATTGGGTAGCAGGTACTATGTCTCTTGCATTGTCACTAAATGTGACACCTGTCTAGCTCTCTTGCCTTTCAAAAGACAGACTAAATACAACAGCTAACAGAGCATTCTGAGGCCCTTTAGGTAAAGATTATTCAGATTCAGTGGCCTTGCATTTCCATTGAAATCTGTGATATTAAGATTCCTTATCAGATGCTAGGCCAACCTACTCTCTATTCAAAAGTTGTGTTGGAGAAGTATTGCAGAAAACAATAATTGGAGATCTCTTCAAGTCATGAGATGATGGGATATCAGCCAGCCATGCGTTTCTAGTAAGGAGCATGAATATGGAATCATTTGTAACTCTCAGAAAATGGTCTCTCTCTCTCTCTCTCTCTCTCTCTCTCTCTCTCTCTCTCTCTCTCTCTCTCTCATGAGTGTGCACATGCTCTCGCTCTTGCTGTCTCTCTTCTTCCATTCATTTGGTAAATATTTTTTCAACACTTTCCATGTAGCTGGCAACATGTGTGCATATATAAAAAAATAGGTGGTATGATATTATAAGTAGAATGTATTTCAATGTGCTAATGCTTAGTAGGGAGACTAACTCATCTCAATTTGCCTGCAAATTTCCTGATTTTATCATTAAAACCTCGTGTCCAGGAACCTGCTCATTCCTGGGAATACAAGACGGTTGCTCACCCTGAATGCCCAGAAGTGGCTGCTCTAGAAGATGTGATGAAATAATGATGTCCTTGCATGATAGAATTCCCGTGCATGTGACAGCCAGCTATGCAGAAAGACATGGGCACGTTGGATTGGTGACTCACATCCTCCAAGTAGCTATTGGCATCATTATTTTACAAAATGATGAACCACTCTTGGTAAAATTCCAAGCAAAACAGAGTACAATCTTCCCTCGATTTATATGGTACTTGCTTTGCTAGAAAACTCAGCATATATTAAAATGTGCAGAAACACTTGAAGTTTAAATATAAAATATGATTTAGATTTTATACACAGATGCTTATTAACATCTTTCCACTTCGATGAATATCTGGGGAGACATTTGAAAGCCATGGGAAGCGAGGGACAATTCTTTGTGGGGTGAAATTGCCCGGTACACTACAAAATATTGACCATCCCTTGACCTTACCTTCCAAATTTAGCCAGTGATGTTCTCCAATCATGACAAAAAACACCTGCAAAGATTTCCAAACTCTCTCCTAGAAGTCAGTGCTGCCCTCATGGGAAATCACTTTACTCAATATTTGAGCAATAAGTATTTAAGAAGGGGAAGGACAGCTGCATTCTTCCTCTGTCCCTATTTTCCTTTTTCTTTTGCCCTCTCCCTCCTTTCCCTCCTTGATCAATTAGAAATTGTTGAAATCCTCTCCGTGTGCAACATCCTGCAAAGCCCTTGGGAAAGTCTGCCATCTTTATCTGCAGAGAGCTTAAAGAGTGGTAGAAAATACAGAACCAATCAACAGGATCAGCTCAAAAATGACCCATGGCAGTAAATTAAGATTATCTGCTCAGCTCCAAATGTGGCTGGATTGATTGGGTGTTCCTCCCCTGGCTCTTAAATGAGGTTCTACTTCTTATCTTCTATCGATCATAACATCAGCCCAGTGCTTCCAAACTCTTCTTTGTACTCTGCTCTGGCAACAGAAGAGGGGGACAGAGGTAAGTCCCACACCTCCCCGAGTGGAAGAGTTTCCTGGGACACCTCGAATTTGCCTCTGCCCAGTCATACCCATCGGCAAGAGTTTGGGTGTGGCACGGTGATGGGAAACAAGACAGAAATAAGACAGAAACTAGTGACTGGAGAGAGACCAGTAAGAAATTAATTTAAAAAACACAGTGAGAACTTGATCAGATGCATAATAGTCATAAGCAATGTTATTACTACTGCTTTTATACTTTGCTGAGTTGATTGGGGGCCTCCTCAGAATCGATTTCGTATTGTTGGAAGAAGGACTCCTAACATGATTATGTCCATCGCCTTTTACTCAGAGGGAGTTTCCAGAACTGAATCTGAGTGCAGCCTTCGATTGTGTTGGCAGGACCAGAATAGGGGATGGCCCTCAGGCAGCGACAGCGAGTGCTTACTGTGGAGAGGCCCATAGAAGAAGCAGGACACACCCCAGCCCTAGAAATAGGGAAGGATTTACAGAGGAGAGGCTTACGGGGGCCCTTCCTGAGAAGTGATCCAGAGCACGGGCCCCACACGGGCTGCAGGGGCTTCAATACTAAGTCGGCCTCATCAGCACCCAGGCACTTTCTGCAGTGTGTATTTGGCAGAGAAGAGACTTGAACAGAGGCCTGAAAAATGGACTCTGATAAACGTCCACTCACAGGCCCTAAGGGCCTGTTGAAGCCATGCCAAGGAGTCCGGGCTGGAAGCCATCACCAGGAGAGGGTCTGACATCCTTTTTTGAGTTCATTAATAATAGTGTGACTTCTAATTAATGAAACTTGCAGTTCCTGGGACATGGCTTTACAGGAAGATTGACTTGGCCTTGGTACAAGAGGGAGAAAAAGATGTGTGTCAGAGGCAAGGATGGGGAGACTGGAACCACACCAGCTAGAGAGGAGGAGGGGACGATGCCGAGGTGTTGGGGATGGAAGGACTCCGACTTGTGGTCAGAGGAGCCTGTGTTTGAATCCCGCTGTAGCCCTTTGCAGCTGTGTGCCCCGGGGCAATAACTTTCTCAACTTGTTTCCTCATCTGTACAAATGGGGACTAAGGTCTGTGCCCTTAGAGATCTAGAGGCAAAAATTGCATAGATCATATATGTAGAGCAGCTGTTCCCAGGAAATGTTCCAAAAATACTATGGCCTTTTAGTCCTTCATTCCCTCCCCCAAAAGAATTCTTAATTACAATGTGTAATTGATGAAATTCAAGGCTGTAGAATGTGCTTCCTAAAAATGGTGAATCTAAGAAGAAATCAGGTGTGTGGGCTTTTGACCTGTCAACTCTGAGTGACAATCTATTTGAAATGTCTGGTACAGGGTTAGGGATATCGGACTGGAACTGAGGCAGGGTTTGATGGGAGTGAGTGGCACAGGGAACATGGCTTCAGAGAGTCCCCAACAAAGAAGTGAACACTCTGCTCAAGAAGTGACAAGATGGAGCAGAGGCTGGGTTCTCTGTGTTCAACTTACTAATTGGTCACCACATTTTAGCAAACAGTGTGTTTAATCCCATCCAGTGGGACATTTCTAGGTGTTCCTTCAAGATCTGGGCAACTCTCCAATTTCTCATCTGCAGGGTACCCCTCAAAGCCCCGTGATGACAAGAGAGAAACTAAGATCAGACACATCTCTGGTATCTAGAGTAGGCAGGGCTGTGCCGATGTGTGCAGGCAGGTGGAATTGAAGACTGAGGCTTTTTGTTCCTTGATTCTTAACCAAAGCAGTTCCCGATGTTAGACCCAGAGCTCCCTGTTGCTTCCCACCCAGATAGAATTAAAATTATCCAGGAAAAAAAAAAAAAAAAAAAAAACGCCTAGTAATGAAGTCTGGGTCACTCCCCATCTGTCTCACTAAATGCCACTTGGAACCAGTGCCTTTTCATTTGACAATAAAATCAATGAATGAAATATCACAGGGTTGAAAGCGATGCCGTACGGAATTCATTATGGGCAGCGCTGTGTTCCAGAGGACGGAGAGCCTTGGCCCTCTGCACTTTACTTTCCCGTAACATCAACACATCTACTTAATGAAACTTGAACCTTCTGTTAATCCTTCACCTGTTTGCTTTTGAACTTGAATCTCTTGAACAAAATTTGAGAGGCCTTCTCTTTGGATTCTGGCTCTTTGTGAATGAGCTGTCGTTTTTAAAAAATGAAATATGTAACAGGTTAAGGAAAAAGGAACTAGTTAACGGGAAAATGGTGCATGAGATTAGAGGACTTTTGCTGATGATCACTGGGTCCCTCTTGGCAACAGCTTTTCCTTTGGATGGTCCTTTTCCTTTGAGGAATACCTCAACACCAAGCTCACTGAGTTGAAGGTCACAGTTTTTGCAGATTCAGAGACAGCCACAGAGTTCATGACCAAAGAATGGGGCCTGGAGAAGAAAGGGAGTCCCCAATTTTTTCCATGGAGTTAATGCCTGCCCCTTAGATAATGGATCATTGAAACAACAGTGTTACTTCTTTAGAAATGTTGAAAAAACAGCATCAAAATGAAAGAACCAACTCTTAAGCTATGGGTATGCAGAATGAGGAGAACAGAGAAAAACCAGGGGAGAGTAAAGCCAGGGCTGGCCATTCTGCTACCCTTTCTGCAAGAAAGTATTCATTGCATAGGAAGGTGGGCATTTGATTTGCATAAGGAGATCACAAGGACAAAGAGAAACATCTGAGATCACAGGTAAAATATAGTGCATTTAAAGAATAACCTTCCTTTTGTGTATAGGTATCAGTTCAACAAATATTTACTGAGCACTTATTATAATCCAGATATTGCTGGGTCCTAGAAATAGTCAACAAGTCTAGGCTTCCCCAAGAGCTTATGTTCAAGTGTGAGAGGCAAAAGGACAAGAATACACACACATGTGCATACATACGTATATACATACATATATATACATACATCTATACATACATATATAATATATACATTAAATATGTATATATATACATTATAAATGTATATACATCTCTCTGTCTCTCTCTCTCTCCCTCCCTCTCCCTCCCTCCCTCCCCCCTTCCCTTCATTGGTGATTACCAATAGTTTTCCAAAATGGTTGTTCTAATTTTTACCCCACCTGATGATAAAGATTTCTCATTGCCACCCATCTTTAGCCCCGTTTACCCATGATTGTTTTACTTTTTAAAATCATCACTTTACAGTTGGTGATGACTGATGCCTAACTGGAAAAATAATTTGCATTTTTCCATTACTAATGAGATTACACCTTTTAATGTGTTTATTGCCTAGTTGGATTTTCTGTTCTAAGAAACACTCATTTATAACTTTTTCTCATTTTTCTATTGAGTTGCCCATCTTTGCGTTGATTTGAAGCCACTCTTTGTATTACTCTGGACACTAAGCCTTTGCTAATTTTATACGACTGTAAATATATCTCTCAGTTTACTGCATGTTTTTCCAGTACACTGAAGTTGTAAATTGTCATGTAGTTGAATTTATCCTTTATTTTCTTTATGGTTTACAAGCAGTTGTGTTTAGGAAAATAACCCACAACCTGGAGTCATAAAAATGCTCTCCATATGTTATCCTACATTTTTGAAAACTTTGCCTTTTATATTTAACTCCTTCATTCATAGGAAATTGATTCATATATAAAGTCTTGATAACATGTATTTATTTTTTGTATAATAATTACCATGGTGTGAATATATGCCATGGGTCAGTTTGTATATTCCTGTATCAATACCACATTATTGCTGACTTTATAATAAGTGTTGGTAGCTGGGAATGCTATTTCCATCACTTGTTCTCTCCCTTCTTTACACTTAAAAATTGAACTAGAAAAGAAATATAATAAAAACTCAAAAAAAGAATTTGTGGTACTTATTAACTATTTAAAATAAGTTTTTTTCAGTCAAGTTCCATGAGTGTGCGTATACACATACATATTATAATCTTGATTTTATCTATCTATCTTGATTTTATTTTATCTTTGACTGTCTATAAACCAATTTGATGAGAATTTTGATATTTATAAAAATGAAGCTTCTGATATATAAGCGTGATTTGTTAGTGTTTTATTTGTTCTTTATTAATATCATCCAATAATAGCTTACAATAATTTTCATAAAATATTGCATATCTTCTATATGTATCTTTGGATCTCTAATATATTTTTGCCATTAAAAATGTATTATTGTGTATTTTTTAACCAATTGATGGTACATGCAGAGGATTCATTTTTGTATAATGATATTGTTTCCAGCAACCATGTAAACTCCCAATGTAATTCTAATAATGTCTAAGTAGGCTTCTCTGTGTTATCATGCAGACTACCTCTTATAAGCTGGGCACCCTGATGCATATCATAATCCCAGAGACTCAGGGGCTTAGGCAGGATGATTTCAAGTTCAAGGCCATCCTCAGCACTTACTGAGACCCTGTCTCAAACTAAAAAATAAAAAGGGCTGGGGATGGAGCTCAGTGTTAGAGCACCCCTGGGTTCAACCTGCAGTGCCAACAAAAGAAGACTACCTCTTATGACGTGTATTACTTTGAAGTTTCTTTTACTTATTATTAATGCAGACACGCCAAATTTCCTTTGATTTATATTTGCCTTTTATGTCTTTACTATCTTTTATTTTAAAATTATTAAAAGACATGTAGATGAATTTTTTAAATTTTTCATATGAAAATTAGAAGCAGCTTCTGTTTACTAATGACAGTTATTATGGGGTTGGTGTCATTTCTACCATTGATACCATGCCTTCTATATGTCCTTTCTTGATCTCTTTATTTCTTCTTTCTTGCCATGTTTGGATTGAATATAGATTTGTATTTCTTTTTTTATTAGTTGCTCAAGACAATGCAAAAATCTTGACATATCATACATTTGATTCAAATGGGATATGAACTCTCATTTTTTCACGTGTACAGATTGCAGGATCACATTGGTTATATAGCCACGTTTATACATACAGCAATACTAGTGTCTGTTGTTATTCTGCTGCTTGTATTTCTTATTCTAATTTTAGCCTATACTAGATGGAAAGTTATGTAATAGGAATCTTAACATGCTCTTTTTACTTAAAATCTGAAATTAGTATCTTCACTCTCTTACTATAGTAAGTATCTCCACCAAAATAATATACTTATTATTCAATGGATAATAAGTATTTTATTTTGTTTTTCTTCTGGTTTTATTAATTAGGTAGCATTGTTGATTTTCAGTCGGTGCCTTTTAAAATTGTTACCTATTCATTTGCTGTTTTCTAGTCTCACTGTTCTTTCTCACCTTTTAGAAATTACTTCTGGGAAATTTTCCTCTTCCTTAAGTATATCTTTTAAAATGTCCCTTAGTAAGTGTCTGTTGCTAATAAGATCTGGTTTTGATTCTCTGAAAAATGTCTTTATTTTGCCATCCTGATGCATGCTTTCCTTGGCTCTGTAATTCTGGATTGACAGTTATTTTCTCTCTTCCTGGGTGTAATTCCACTCTCTTAAGGCTTACATTGTTTCTGCGGAGAAATCAGCTGACAGTCATTTTTCATTTCTGCAACTTTCTTCTTGATGCCTTTTCAAATATACCTGGTCATTTTTTTTACAGTGTTCTTTCTTTTGTTGCACTTTTTTATATTCTCTATAGTTATCTATTCATGCATAATAAATTACAATAAAACTTAATGGCTTAAAACAAGTCATTTATTATGTCTCAGGGTTTCTGTTCCACAGAAATTCAGGAGGGACTCTGCTAGGCATTTCTAATTTGTGGTCTGTCCTGCAGCTGTAGTCGTATGTCAGTTGGGGCTGCACGATTGGTTTTATGGAGGGTGCACTCACACCACTGCAACTGGGTGGTCGCTGTAGGTGAAGGGCTTTCAGTCTGCCCTGCACAGTGTGTTTCCAGGTATCCTCACAGGATGGAGACTGGCTTCTCCCAAAGTGAGCAAATGGAGCGGGAGGGAGGGCAGGAGAAAGAGAGAGAATGCACTAGGCAGAGGTCATACCCTTATTCAAAAGTCACTTAGCATCATTCCTATCCCATTCAATTTATTAGAAATGAGTGACTGAAACAATTCAATCAATGGGAAGGAGACTCTACCTTTTAAAGTGGAAGGAGCAAAGGAATTTGGAGACATATTTTAGGGCCACATTCTGTGTCCTCTTATTTCTTTAAACATATTGAACACATTTTCCTTATGTTCCAATTAATCCTCTTTGGGAGTCTTAATTCTTCATGCTATTTCTGCAGTGCTGTTTCCTAGTCGGTTTTCTGCTGCTGCTGTGAACTCACCCTCCCTGGAAATTTATTTGTAGGAATTCTTCACATTCAGGTTTTAAAAAACAGTGCTCCAGAATGGATTTATACGTGCTTCTGCCAAGTGCTAGGGTTCACAGTGGTTTTCACATTGACAATCCACAATAAATTCTGGCCCCCAGACTACAGGAGGATGGGCCTTGAGCCAGGCAGTTCCAGTGCCTGCCTGTGCCTTCCAGCAGATGCAAGGCCAAGGCACAGAGCTTCCTGTGCTCTTCTGCAGGACTCCCTCTTCTCCACCAAGGCCGTGACTTTGGAGACTCTGACTTTATCTTTGTTCACCAAGGTGTTCTTGCACAGTCCTGGTCCTGTCTCCTTTTCCCAATTGGTTAAAACCAATGCTTGATATTTCTTGAGATAGATAGGAAGGCTCCCAGCCTAGGCACTACCTTCAATCTGCCTACCTCTCAGAATTTGTACTGTCTTCTATTTCTTCATTGATTCTGAGACTTTACCTCATGTTCTATACACTCACCTGTTCCTTTAACATGCATACATCCATACTTTTTTTAAAAAAAAATACACAGTTTTAAGTTTGTTTATTTGTTTTGTTTTGTTTTGGTTTTCATGACAAGGTTCTGGTTTTCAAGTTTTATTGTCTTCTATATTGCCAGACACAGAGGTACCTAGGAAACTCTTTAAAAATAATTCCCTGGTCCATCTCAGTGTTAGGAAATTTGCACATTAGCATCTCCTGAGATGGGGGCCAGGTACATATATTTTTTTTTAAAGCCTCCTAAAGGATCCCAATGCCCGCTACTGCTGAGAGCTAATTATTATAATGAAGACATGGTCCAGAAGCAGTGGAAACTCAGCAGGAGAGCTTAATTCAGCCTATGAAGGCGGGGAAGGCTGGATAGAGGAGGAAATTGCATTTTACTCTTTTTAGACATTCCCTCTCATCCTCTGGCTGCTATAGTTAGCTTTATGTTATGTATGCACCTCCACTTCAGCATCACACCCCATGTTTGAAGGCCCCTGGGAGTGGCCAGAATGGCCATCTCTTCACTGTGTGTGTAGCTTGGGCCTACTTTGCAGTATGGGGCTCCCAGCATTGCTGATGCCCATCCACGCATCTACCCATCACTTGGGCTCACAAGCATCGTGGACTAGCTTCAAGAGTGCATTGTTCTCTAGTGCCATTGTGGGGTATGTGGTTGGCACGTGCCTCATAAGATATGAGGGGAATCTAGCCAGGAAGGTTCTATGACAGAGACAACTGTGAGAAGTCAGATCCCATTCTTGCATGACCCTGAACTATATCAAACCCTGTGATGTGAAAAGAACTTTATTTGACTTCACCCTTCACTTGCTCGTAAAGGACTTTCACTGAGGATGACATCCATGAGCCTCATTGAAAGGAGATGAGCTGTGACATCTGGAGTCATGTGGACCTGGTTTGATCCCAGCTCCACGGCGTCTCAGCAGCTTCTCCACAAGCAGGGGACTTCAAGTTCTCTGCAGATGTTTCCCTTTTCTATTAAATGGAAGGTTATATTTTCTATCTTCTCAGGTTTATTTAGAAGATGAAAGTGAAACAATGTGTCTTAAATGCCCTGTTCACTACACCTGGTGTCTAGTAGACACTTCTGTTTATTATCTTTGCTATGTGGTGCTTTAAAACCCCAAGGAGTGGGTCATCCGGCCCGCGTCCGGGCTCTCTCCGTGCGCTTTGGGGACTTTACCTTGGTGCGGACGCGCCCTGCGCCCGAATTCCCGCGCGGCATCTGGGTGGTGGAGATCTTGGACCTCCGTGAACCAAAACTGAGTTGGAGCTACCAGGTGCTGCCTGTGCCATGGACTCTGAGGTCAGCAATGGTTCAGACCTCAGGAATGAGTACATCACAAACTTGCTGGTGCTTGACTTCCTCCAAAGCTTCTCTGACTGTAAGTTTCACCAAGAGCTGAGAACTCTGGGCCAGGAACTACCTGTGCGAACTTACCTGGAGGGGGAACATGAAGATGAGCTGCAGACTGATGGCAACCGTGCCAGTCTCTTCATGGGAAGAATAGAGGCACATTCTGAAAGTCAAGAAGAAGTTATACAGAACATTGCCCGGCATCTTGCCCAAGTCAGGGATGAAATGGACCGTAGCATCCAGTCAGAACTGGTGAATGAACTGGTGGCACATTTTATGAATGCTGGACTGTCAGAGGAAGACAGAAGCAACTGCCTGGATGCCACCCTGAAAGCAGCAATGCAGACTTACCCTAAACATGGAGAACGAGAAGACCATGCTGATTATGACCATGCTATTGGCCAAAAAGGTGGCCAATCATACACCATCCTTACTCCATGATGTGTTTCGTGCAACAGTCAACTTTATTAACCAGAACCTATTTGCCTACGTGCAGGACTTAGTCAGAAATGAGATGGACTGAATAGATGACTGCAGAAGCACAACAGGCTAAATTTGACGTTGTGACAGCAGTGTAGCTGCCTCCAGAGAGGAGCCATGACCACGTAAATAGACATCTTAGAAAAGAGAGGCCCGGAGAAGAGCTCTTTCTCCCTGATTTCAGGATATTTTCAGCTGGTGACCCATTTAGAAATTTCTACATTGATGTATTTTGGACGAAAAAGTCAACTTGCCCACCTTTGAGTGGGTCTCATCTGCCATCTCCTACATGTGTACCTTGTGCCTTTATCTCAACAGCTTACAGGTTCCCATTTGAAAATTACATTGAAAAATAAGTTGTAAGGCAGAAGGGAAAACATACTTAGTGATTTTTGATTTTTTTTTAATTGCTGTTTATTAAGAAGGAGAACTGCACATACCCCATACATATTTAAATTTCTGCTAAAAGCAGGGCACATTATGTTTCCAAGAGAGTGATAAATATAATCTGTGTGAAATCCCAGCCAAATGGCTCAGAGGTTCTGGACCAAGGTGCTATTCCCAGACCATGGCAAACTCTGGCCTCAACACAGATGTTTAGTTTGATTTCCTTGTGGATTTGGTTTTTGTTTGTTTGTTTTGTTTTTGTTTTTAATATTTTTATCTGTAGATGGACACAATATCTTTATTTTTTTTTTATGTGGTGTGGCAATTTGAACTCAGTGCCTGACACATGCTAGGCAAGCGCTCTACTACTGAGCCACAACCCCAGCCCGATTTCCTTGAGTCAAGAGAATTATTTAAAAGGTATCATGACAATATGAGGGCCCATGTAAACCTCTGTGTCCAAAATCAAGCAGCTAAATATATTTTTCCTCTTTCCAAGAAGTCAAGGCTTTGATAACATTTGGAAGCTCATGGAATGCCAGATGTCCTATTAATAAACTTATCATAATTGTTTTCAGCCCCAACCCCCACTGAGTTCATCCAAGCATGGAATCTGCCTCAGGACAGAACAGGCCTCTAGGCATAAAAGACAAACACTGTTAGATTTATCAGTTATGCAGGTGAAGTGCTTCCCCTTCTGAGAGACAGGGTCCAAATAAATACAGGTAACTCCAACTCACTCAGGTAGAACCTTTCCTTTATGGAAGGAAAAGCTTCAGGTTAGCAGTGGTTCAGAATGGGCCTTTCACACCTGGAAGCCACGGTCTAGGTTCCAGTCTGGAAGTGTGGCGATGTGTGTTGGGCCCACATCACTTGTGCAGTAAAGTCCTATGTCTGCAAATGTAATGCTTTGGTCTGGATGTGGTGGTGCACACCTGGAATCCCAGCTCTTCTGGAGGGTGAAACAGGAGGATCAGAAGTTCAAGATCAGCCTATGCAACGTAGTGAGACCCTGTCTCAAAATAAATGAATAGGACTGGGATTGCAGCTCAGTGGTACAGCACCCCTGGCTTCAATCCCCACAACCTGGAAAAAACAACAACAAAAAAATGAACAAACAAAACAATGTGATTACTTGGGGGAGGCTTATGGACAAGAGCACAGAGGGACTAATACACAGTTTCTTCTTAACCAGAAACATTTTTTTCTGTTCCTTAAGAGTTTAAATTTGCTTTTGGAAACTACATGAGTTTGAATTCATCAGAAAAGAAAAATCTCCTATTTTGGTCAGCATTCAGCACACACCACCCTAGGGCTGGGTATGTAGTGTGACCAAAAGGTTACAAATACTCAAAGCAAACAGATACAGCCTGCAGTATGAAGGCCACCATTTGAAATAAATCTTTAAGTGATGCTATTAAAAAAAAAAAAAAAAACCCAAGGAGTAAGTAGGTATGGGGCCAGGATTATCGTGATATTTTGGTTTGGTTTGGTTTGGGTTTTTTTGCCTTTAGCAAACTTGAGGTCCCCTTATCTCTACATACAAGTCAAGATTAGACTTCTATAGCCACAGGTTGAGCCTCGTCTTCCTTTTTGAATTCAGTTTCTTTTAACGATAGTGATAACTCGAAGCTCACCTATTGGACAAGCTTGTAGCGTCAGGCACCACGTCCGACCCTTTACCAATGTGACCCGTTCTCCTTATAACAAACTGCAAGTCAGTTTTATCAGCCCCATTTGAAACAGAGCAGCCCAAACTCAGAAGGCAAGGATTCTACAAGATTATACCTGTGGCCAGTGGCCAAGATGAGTCACTGAACCAGGATCATGTGTTTGGGTAAGTGGCCGCCTTTCTGAACCATGCACTTCTTTCCCACAATCGCTTCTCAGCCTGGCCTGATGCTGCCTCAGCTTAAGTGGCCTGCGACCTCCTACCTTGCCTCTACATTCTTACCTGTCCTTGAAGAGCCAAGACAAACACACCTGTCTTTTGAGGTCTTCCTCTGGCCCCGTCAGTTGCCAAGAATTATCTTTTGCAAGATGATTCATAAGTGTCTCCTGTGCTTGCTTCTCTGCAGTGTTTTCGAGGTCATTATGTCTTACTTACTTTTTATTTAGCAGGAATCATCCATTATGCTTAATAGATATCGATTAAGTATTTTTTGAGTTAATAACAATTACATGCAGAAAGGTTGTTATTAAGTTTATTTTTAAATACGTTTGTTCTTAAATCTTTAGCAATGCCAGACAAGTGCCTGCCTTCCATTAGTGAAGGAAAAAAGTTGACACACATTGGCCCTAGTGCCTAGCTCTGGTGATAGCTACAGAAGTTGTCAAATTGCAAATGTCCAGGTCAGAGAGCTACTGCACAGCCCGGTTTTGTGAGCTGCAGAATCTTATTCTCCTTGAACAGATCTCCTGTTCCCAGTCCAGGTCTTTGTCTATGCCCCCTACTGAACGTCTTCATTCACACCTGGCACATTCTTCCAAAGCTGCAGAAGGTGACCGAGTGGCATGTTGAGTTCTATTAGCTCAGAGCTGTGGTTGCCTCCACGATCAAGCTCTTTAAAACGATTCATCATGAGGAGACTTACACTTAAGATACTGGGTCACCATCAGTCAAAACTTGCATAAGTGAAATGGAATTAGACTCTCTTGGGAGCTAAAAGGTTGCATTTCTAACAGGTTCTGCCATTTCTGTGATATCTTTCATCCAGTGACACTTCAAGAGAAAGTTAATTGAAATGGAAAAGATCAAGAACAAAGGCAAAAAGCGAAAAGGGCTTTATAAGATGCTTAGGATTGTTCCACACTTTGACGAGACATGGATGTGGAAGCCACAGGCATACCAAAAACTTTGTTTCAAAACTATTAAGATGATGATATGGATGATGATATGTCCAAAGTCGGCCTGTCTCTACGAAAAATTCAGTGCACCCCAAATAGGCAGTATTGATTCATCAAATAAGGTAGGACAGAGTCCTGTGTCTGTGGGAAACTTGGGGTCCCCAGGGGACTGGTGATCATGTTGAGGTCTTAAGCAGCTTTGAAATAATTGACTGTGGGATCCTGGAGTCAGAATTCAAAAGTGCTTTTGGAATCATTTCATAGGAATGTCTTGTTTCCCTAAAGTGCAGATTCAGGACTCCAAACAACTGGGCCTGGCCCAGAGTACAGGTTTCTCATTGCTTGTTTCTGTTCCTGTCCTGGAGATGGGCATCTCTCCTCCTTTTGAAGACTCTGAAATGCTCTTCTGTCATTTTCCACCTCGTGTCCCTACTGGCTACCTCTTCACTCTCAAGTGGCCTTGAGGCCTGAATCAGGAATAGCCGTCATCCCAGGGGGACGTCCTCTGCCACTCACTGCTAGACTGGTGACCATTTCCAGATGGGGTCCGTGGCCACAGCGCTTGTGTGTGGCCATCTCCCCTGGACAGGTGCACCAGGGCTGCCCTCGTCCTTTCCTGGAGGCCTCAGCACTGGGCCCCTCTGTTCATCTGCCATTCTCTTCTCAGCTGGCCCTCCTCTGAGCAAGAGGTACTTGCCCTTTCTCTTGAAGTGCCACCTCAGTTTTGCTTCCCGAAGCCCTGCTTGTGTGGGGACCACTGGCCGCTGCACCCCGTCCTCTCTGCCCCTTCATCTGCTTTCTTCCCAGGATCTTCTGTGGCCACTTGTGTTTTATCCTGTATCTGTTTGTGATCTCGATCTCCACTAGAATGAAAGTGCTCATGAGACAGACACTTAGTTTTTTGAGTGTTTTTTGTCGTTTTTTACAACTCAGAGCCTGGAACAGTGCTTGGCATCTAGTTAACACTCCACAAATACCTGCTGGATGGACAGGTGTGTGGATGGATGGGCACGTGCATGGATGGGCGCATGCATGAAGGGGCGTGTGGACGGATAGATGGATGGGTGGGTAACAAGTGATGAACAAATGAATGGATGGATTTCTGTTGGAGCTCCAGCTCTGGCTCTTTGTTAAGGATATTTCTGCAGCTGAGCGGTCAATCTTTGCTTAGTGGTTCCCACAGGCCATTGTATTCCCGCTTTGGCTCCCCCTCACTGCCGCCCACCCCCATCTCTGCGACTTTGCCGGACAGAATTGTTTTCTACCCTAAACTTGGACTCCCCATTTAGTCTCCATCAGAAAGGACATCAAACTATTAAAAGGCCAAGTGTCGTGCATTGTTATTGTTGGTTTGACGCCACTTGACTGTGGGTGACCTAAGGCCACACCAGGGGAGGACTCTTTGCTGCCGTAGGTGTGTTGCCATTGGTTTACAAAGGGAGCTTTCTCTCCAAGGAGGACAGCAGAGAGCAGGCTTGTAGAGAGTGTGGTCAGCGGGCTCCCTCTGGACGGGCCTTGCTACAGAACCCAGCTCTTGACCCCAGTGGTTAGTGTATTGGAGTGCTTGCCTGTGGACCTTTGGGTCCTGAAGGAAGCCAGGTCTAGATACACACCCATTCTAGCTCTTCATTTCTAGAGATTACTGATTCTTTTTCTAGGTGTGATATTTTAACCATATAAAGACCCTCTGTACACAGTGTCCTGAGTCAGCCCTGTTAGCACACCTGTGTTAGAACACACCATTCAACCCACCTGTGTGGTGGTGTGCACTGTGGCCCTTGGGAAGCACGCTGTTCCTGGGGAGAAGGATAGCCTGTCTGTGGTCATGTCTCCCAGGGTCCCTCCTAGAGCCTAGTACTGGAGCTTTCCATGAACAGTGAGGCCCAGCTTTTCTCCACACCTTGGCTAACCTCTTGATGAGATGAATACATGTGCAGTAAAAGCAATTAAGTATCTACTACTTAAAGACCCAGAAATGCTGGCTAATAATATTACTCCATCAGAATTCAACAATATTTGACAATTTACATCTCATTTTGCTCTCAATATATTAGACATAGGGTGAATCTTATTATTAATCATTATAAAGAAATAAAAACTAAGTTTAAACATCAAGCAGTTGGGTGCAGGTTGCAGTTAGTAATTGGAAAAGCCAGAATTTAAAATACTGGCCTCATAATCCTGCAAATAAGGACCTTCTCTGCAACCCCAATAGGAAAAATGCAAAGTTTGCTCTCCTTGACCATTGCTGGTAAGGCAGAGGAGTGCCTGCGAGTAGAGTTCTGGAAGATGCCAACACATTGTGTTTTTAAAAAAGAGAGATCCAAAAAGCACAGATAGAGGTGTACTGGACAGAGTCCAGCTTCGCTTCCCTGACGGAGGCCGCGCTCTGAGGTGATGGCAGCCACGCGCTCTGGGACTCAGTGTGATAAAAGCAGCCTTGGAAGGAAGCCCAGCAGCTCGGCATTCCTTTTTTAGTTTTTCCCATTTCCAAAGACCAACGATCACAGGAGGAAGAAGAGAAAAATCGTTATTTGAGATTGAGCAGGCGTTTTTAAGCCACAAATTAAGTTTCAGGCCCACCCAGGGAAGTCTTGAGGGTAGGGTGGGAGCCTTGTTCTTGGATCTTGGCAGATGCTCATTATCTGGACCTATGTTGGATGGCAGACTCCTCTCTGAGTCTCAGGGCTTCCTTTGCTGTTCTCCTGAGGTGCCCTGGGGCAGGATGTGCTCTCCTCTCAGTGCCCTGGGATTACTGCTTCAGGAAATTAAACTCTCTGCTCCCCAGTGGGTAACGAGAACTTTCCAAAGGGTCTTTTCTGCAGCCCCAAGTGGGATTAAAGGGCGGAACAGGGGGGTGGTCAAATGTGCCCTTCTCCTCATCGTGCCTATGTCCCTGGACCCCTCCCCATATTGGCACCACTGTAGCCCTTTCCCAGGAGAGAGAAACATTTCCATTTCAGATGATTTCTAACCCTGAATGGATGGAGACTTCTACAGCACGGTGCTGGGACTACAAGACTCCGCTCCAGGCCTCCTAGCCCCTTGGCCTTGACCAGAGATTTTACTTCTCCAGACCTCAGCTTCTTTTCTGGAGGTTAGAAATCAGGGCAGTGCCTGCCTCCTGGGGGCCCTCGAGGCATTTCTGAGATGGTTCATGGACAGCGCCTATTCCAAGGCCTGGGCCAGGGACTCACAGAGAGCCACCTGCCCTGGGAAGCCCGGTCCCCTCCAGGGAAGCCGTCCACACGTACAAGAACACCTGTGAGATTGTCCAGCAGGAGGGGACACTGAGAAACTCATCATGGGCATAGGATTAAGAAAACTCACAGTGAGTTTGGAAGGGAGCATTGAGGTCACCATGTTCCTGTCTGCTCTGTGGACAGTCCCCGCCTCCTTCTGCAGTACCTGACAGGTGACACCTACCCAGAAAGATCCCCAAGCCGGAATGCATCAGACTCCATGAGGCTATTGTTAAAGATGAAACTGCCAGGCTACTCAGATAGTCTCTGCTTCAGTGAGATTTGAGGTGAGACCTGGAAGATGGCATCCAGGCTCTGGGAGAAGCTCTCTGGAGAATCGGTCCAGAAGGACAGAGACTGGGTCTGTCTTCATCACTACTGTGTCCCTGGTGGTTGGCACAGAGCCTCATGCAGAGAAGGGACTCAGCATGTCCTGCTGGATGAGGGCAGAATCCTGCAGCCTCTTCTAGAATCATCCAGTGTTTGGAAGCTTCTCCTCAGAAAGGCAGCTCCTGTGTGTTCTGGTGACCTCTCCGGGCTCTGTCTGGCCTGCTCATCGTAAGCAAAATCTAATCTTCTTTTCATCTTCACTCACTCAGCCTCTCTGAGGGACACGGAATCTAATTCCTCTCAGAGGGATTAGGTCTCATTCACCGACGTCAGCAAGGGGGGATGCTTTTTCTCCATGGAAAATCAGGGCTGGCAGAGGTCTAAGGTGGGGTGGGGTTGCTTCCTTACCAATGGAAACCCAGGCTCCCTCCCGGGGACATGCTGTATAAACCAGGGTACATGAACCTAGTTGAGAGTCCCACTGCAGCCTGTGACACAGTAGCCATCAGCCTCTCACACATGAGGGAAGTGGAGAACTCCAAGCTGGCTCAGAAGTTCCTGTGCTGTGCATGACCACTGGACTTTGAACCAGGCAAGAATTAGCGCTAATATTCAAAGAAAGAAGCGGCCGCCACATTTGAGAAGCAGAGACGAAAGGAAGCCTGAGCTCAAAGTCAGAGTCAGAGTCCTCGTAGTTCCATGGACCCCGGGTCCCTAAACCCCTCCCTGCCCTCATCGGCTGCATCTGTGGAAGTAGAAGTTTCCAGAGTCATGACTAAAACCTTCGAAACTCCTCTAGGTGTCTGTTACCCCAGAGTGCATTGAGCTGCAGCTGAATTGTCCAAGTAGGAGCTGTGAGACAGGCGAGTTCAGAAATGGTCCCTTTCAATCTATTCAGGGTTGTTTAAATGCCCTTTTGTGTGCATCTTCTCAGGAGATGTTTTATTATTCTGCACCGACTAGCCAGGGCACCTGGGGCTGTGTAGCAGCTCTTTCAGGATGTTTAGTAAATGGCGATATGATACTCTATGTTTTTCTTATTATAGACATCCCTCGCTCAGACACGCACTGAATGGTGTGTTTAAAGGCTTTTCTAGTTGAAAATAGCTTATTAGAATAAATATGAGGTTGGGAGGGCATTGGTGGGTCTCGGTGAGACTCAGGACAGCTTGTGGTTTTAATATTTTAATATTCGCTTGGTTTTATTAGCACAGTTGTTTTGATAGGCAGCCTTTCTCTATACCCAGGAACTTTCCTGGGGGTGGAACAAAGGAGACAGCTCTTTAGGCGTCCTACAGATGAGGCAGGAGCTGCCTATCTCTGGCGTAGTACTGGACAGGGCAGCTGACACACCACCACTTCCCTTCCATTGAGATAGAGCCCACCAGTTACTGATGGGCTGGGCGGTGGGTTGGGCAAAAGATTCACCTTTCCTTCATTCATTCATCCACGCTATACTGGACTCCAGGAGCATTTAAGCACTTTTTGGTGCAGGCGGGGAGGGGGGGTACTGGGGATTGAACTTGGGGGCACTTTACCACTGAGCCACATCCCCAACCCTGTTTTATATTTTATTTAGAGACAGGGTCTCACTGAGTTGCTTAGAACTTCCTGCCTCAACCTCCTGAGCTGCTGAGATTACAAGCACATTTAAGCATTTTAATCAAGAAGGCAAACCATCCAGTGTATACTTTCAAAATATTTCTGTGGCTCAGTAAGCAGAATGGAATGGTGAAGAGCTACCCAGAGGGGAAGGTGACTGGGGACATCTGCTAAGGGACCCCAGAAAGGGAGAGAAAAAGGACATGGCTGAGCAGGGGAGGGGATGAATTCCAGAAATACTCATAGGTAAAATCCGAGGATCTGGTTGTAGGTGGGTGTGAAGAATGGGAAGAGAGTGGTGTCAAGATGGATTCAAAGTCTTTGGGCTCCACAGGCAAGTCAGACCTCGGTGCGCCATTCAGCAGGCCAGGCAGGGCTCAGAGAGCCGAAGAGGACATGATTCTGAATTTGGTCCTGCTTAGGTCAAATTGAAAATCACTGTGAAACGGCCAAAAGGAAACAGTGAGCCCACAGAAGCCTTTAAGAACAAGAGGGTAGGAAACGAAGCCTGGGCTTGGGGTGCAGATTGGCAATTACCTTCCAATTGGTGCTCTCTGAATGAAGCCACTGCAGCAGATTCCGCCGTCCATGGATGAAATGTAGAGCAAGAAGGAAGGGAACCAAGCTCTGGAGTCCGTGTTCACCGGGAGGAAGGGGACGTAGAGAGGGGAGCCCCAGGAAGGAGGCCGGCAGGAATGTTCCCAGGGACATTGGCATCACAGAAGCTAAAGACTCAGAAAGGCAGAGTGGAGTATGGACAGGGGACAGCAGGGCAGGGAAGGGGACAGTGAGGCTGAAGTTTGCATAGTCCAGTTTACACGGCTAACCTTAGCTCCTGAATAGGAAAACGTAGACAGTGTGAACAGTGACAATCCAAAGAGGAAAAGAAGGTCTTGAGCATCTACCATGAGCCAGGTGCTCTGCATGTATTATCCTATTTGATCTGCATATTCATTTCAGAGGTGAGGAGAGGTTTGATTCTTAGCCTTTTGTAAAGAAACTCAGAGTTAGAGTGGTTGTCTCCTAGTCACAGACCTGGGGCTGCAGCCTGTCCTGCCTGAGTTTAAACCCCATCCTTCGGTTCCTGCCTTCTCCCACCCAATGAACCAGCTCCGCCTGACCTTCCCACACCAGTTGCTCCAGGTGGGAGCAGCATCCTCTGCCTCCTGAACAGCAGGAGCCCTGCCTTGAGCCAAAACCTGCAGAAGGAAGGAGAGAGGGGAGTTCCCGGCCTGCAGCCATCCGGCTGGTGACACCGACACCAGGGCCCCGCAGAATACCGGGCTTGTTCTCCTGTCTGGCTGTTAGTGGTGATGTATGAATAAGCAGCGGAGACGGCTTCATTTTCATAAGTTAACTTGTGCCGAGAGTAAGGGAGACAGAGAGCAGCGCAGTCAATCATAACCACAGGGCCAGCTCGGGAAACAATGACAAAGCCTTTTCTGTTAGTCACGGTGTTTTATTGTAATGACTCCTAAGGAGACGAGGTGGGAGGTGCACAATGCTGAGCCGGTCCTCGCACGGTGGCACCCAGGGCATCTCCCCAGGAATCCCCGAGGTTTCCTTCCTAACGGGATGGCAGGCTGAGGATGTGCAAGATCAAGGTTGAGCCTTTGGACTCGGGTCTCTGGAGATCAGGATTTGGATGCCACCAGGCCCATGAGCTTGGATGGCTGTCTCATCTGTACTGTGACAAGGGAGCAGAGGGGACCTCGATGCTGGATGTCTGCTGCACGGCACCCTTACCAGAAAAGCTGTGGGGAAGTTGGGAGCTTGGAGGTCTGCACGGGAGGGTGAGGAGTCATACATGGAACCGAGCGGAGGACTAGGGATTCTGAGGGTCATGCTAACTGCAAGTGAACACGACTCCAGCCTCCAGGCATTCATTGGTAGTGGTTTGAAAAAGCAAAGAACACAGCTTCACTTTCACAAATTAACTTGTGCCTGGAGGAAAAACAACTGCAACTAATTCCGGCCCTATGTACCCTTATCAACTCCACTTTACAAAGGAATGAAGAAACAGACACAGACAGGTTAAATAGCATACCCAGAGACATGCAGCTAGTAAGCGGAGGAGCCAGGATTCAAACCTGGTAGTCTGAACATGACATTCATTTTCTTCACTATTTTGTTGTGTTCAAGAAGTATAGCACTGGAGACCACCCCCCTCCTGAATATTGCTGGTTTATAGGCTGGATTTAGACACCACTTGAGTTTATCTTGTGCCAGTGACGCACAGGTGAACCTGACCTTTGAGGAAGGCAGACAGAGCTTCCAGACCTCTCCATCAGTTATTCCCAAACTTTGACACTCATCTAAATTACCCATGGGTTTGGGTTTTTAGTGCCAATTACTAACTAGTCTCAGGATCAGAATTCATGTTCATGAGTGTTGGGGTCTATAGGAATGAATATAGGGCGCTAAACCCACGCTCACATATACAGATACCGCCCAACTTAGAGGAGCAAGAGCAAAATGTCACCATATTTATTGAAATATGGTGAAACTGGAAGACTCGGCCATGCATCCACAATGGATCCTCCTAAACCCAGAGCCCAGAGTTGCACTTCCCCCAACCCCTCCTGGGACATGCCGAGCATGCTGAGGTCCTCACAGGAGGAAACCTGCCCTATAAACCCACATGATGGAAGAGCAGATTGATGGCAAGCTCTCTGCAACTCTCCAGCTCCCAGAAGAAGGGATGGAAGAGGAAGCGAAGCTGTATAACTTTTCTGAAGTTCACCAGTCAGGCAGCCTCATCCGCACCAATGGGGAGAGAAGGGTTCAGCAGCAGAGGCCAGGAAATCCCCCCTCCAGAAACTAGAGAATCCAAGGAAGCAACCTCCTGATAACTACTAACCTCTAGGTTGTGGCCCTGACTGGTTCTGAACAGAGCCTCCGTTCTTTCTGAAGCACGTGGCCTCCAAACCACACTTGGAGAAACAAAGCTTTGCCATGGCCTAATTGGGCTGGGTGACCGCCAAAGAAAGCTGCATGGCTAGGGGCTCGCTGGCTTTCAGAAGCTGGCCGGTTAGCTTGGACAATGATATTTATAAATAGCGACCAGTTATGTCTGCTTAATGTGTTCCACCCAGTACCGTAAGCACTCAACACATTGGAACAGACATAAGTTATACAGCAGGCAGAGAGAGGTTAGGGGGTTTCCTCAAGGCTGCACAGCAAGCAAAATGTCAGAGCGAGAATGGGAAACAAAGTCTGACCCCGGACTCTGCACCCCTGGCCCCCAGCCGGGCTGCTCCTCGGGTCCTCTGTCCACAGATACCTCTGCCTGGGGGAGGCACTGAGCGGATCACTCAGGGAATCCATTAACCCACACACAGAACTCCACACTGTTGAGACTAAGGAAAATTGCTTCTCCTCATTCCTGTTTTAATAATTGATATAGCAGCAAATGCATCCATTTAAAAGAGCAAAATGAAATCTTAGTGGCAGTTGATTGTTTTGTTTTTCCTCAACCGATGGATATTAAAATTATAACCATTGTGTTACTAAATAAGGATTTTTTTAATGTGAAAAGATTATGGGCTGCCATGAAGGCAGCCCAGGTACAGATGGAGAGCTTTGAATCTTCATCTTGGCAATGCCAGGACTTCAGGGTGTCCCTGCAGATTCTTCCTTCTCTGGAGGGTGAGACCTGGAATTCAAGCCTCAGCCGAGCAGCCGATGGAAGTGCTGTGCTTCACACTGCTGCCTTGTCTTTGCAGTTTTCAACATGGGGAGGCAGAGGCTTGAGCTCACAGAATGGACAATGTGTTGAGGTTGGGGGCACGGGGAGGCTGAACTGCTGAAGACAACACACCCCAACATTAGCCTCATCCCGGTTGAGAGGGGTTTTCCCACCCGAATGAGTAGCTACTTAGTGATTCTACTAATGTCTTAGTAGCAGACAGAGGCTAAACACCTACTGTGTGTCAGATACTCTGCAATCCTTGCCTTGTAGACCAGTGCAGGAGATGGATATTTAACAAATAGGGTGTCACTGGGCCTCAATACTGCCCACTTGGTCCTTTAAAGGGCCTGAGTCACCTGAAGATAAAAATACCCACAGGAAGTACTGGGTAGAGATGTCTGTCACCTCATGTGGTCAAAGATAAAGGAACTTGGTTGTTCGTGGGGCATCAAAGCTAGAGACAAGCCACAGAAGAACTGTGGGCAGGGTTTGGCAGGGGCAAGGACAGTTCCTGCCCAGGGCCAGCTAAATAAGCAAGAGAGAGGTGACCACACAAGCTAGAAAAAACATATTTTCCTTTTGGCAGGAATGAAGTGTGGCTAGTGGAGGATTTGAGGAAGAAGATTGAGACTCCAAATCAATGTGGGGGGGTGCAACAATACAGAATTTGGATTCTGATGTCTGAAGATGTCCTTAGCTGGGATTCAGTTGGCCACCCTTAATTCAGTGAAAGCTCATTCCCTTTCTTCAGTTCTTCATGTATGACACATTTTAACATGCCAGAAGAACAGGTAATACCAACCGGGGCCCCTAAAACCATTGTGATACCAACCTGGGCTCCTTAGCCATCGAGAGTCATCTCTCCCAAGCACCCCTTTGTGATCCACAGTTACTAAGTGAGGTCTGCAGCTGGTCATCGCGGACACTGCCCCTGAGCTAAGGACACCAGGCTTTCCTTCTAGGTCTATCTAACCGTTTTGCACACACATCCCAAACCTAGTTAGTTCATGTGGAATTGATTGGTGCTTGCCCTCCCTGAATTGGGGATGCATTTTTCTGAGGGATTCTACAAGTTTTGGATATGATCAGGCACAATGACAAAGTGGGCGGGCGGCAGTATTTTTCCCATGCCTCTAGTTTATGTATTTGTGCTAAGGTGATGATTTAGATAGGAGCCCAATAAATTGTTCAAATAAATTACACCAAACCCACACACCGTCATCTCAGGGAGGTGTCATCCTACCAAGGAGGCCCTATATCACCCAGCATGGTATTCCACAAGGACCCCTGTGTTTTCTGAACATGCAGCAGGCTTTCCTTGGGTCAGAGAGTTCTTTGTTATTTCTCAGATTGGCCAGCATCCTAAGAAATTGCCCTTCGGAAGACTTCAGCCGGTTGTGGAAGACAGTGATGATTCAATGTGCAACTTTTAGCAAGTTCCTTAAACTCTTTGTTTCAGTTTCCCTTTCTATAAAACATCAATGCATGATGCCTACCTCAAACTTTTGTCACAGAGGTAAGCAATAATGCACTCAGTCAAGAAGACCTGCAGTCAGGTAATATGTAATTAATTATACCCAAGCTCCTGCAGGAATTGTGAAATCCACTCTCCCAGTCGGTCAAATGATGTTGATGACAATTCTTAGAGAATGCCATCTGCAAGTGGCAGGCCAGATTCATCTAAAGGAGGCCTATGTGGAGGGCCCAGTGACTGGCTCCCACCCACACCCCGGCATCAGCATCCTAAGAGATGCACTGCAAGCCCCACCCACCTGAGAAGCTGAGGTGCCACAGAGACAAGACCAATGTCACAGCCCAGCTCTGGGCACCCAGGTGCAATCATCCCTCTAGACTACACTCCTATGTGGATGTGATTCTTGTTGACAGAAGACATGGATTTATTTATTTGTGTTTTGTTTGTTTGTTTATTGATGGTGCTGAGTATCACTCCCAGGGCCTGTGCATGCTGAGCAGGAGCTTTGCTAGGCAGCCACAATAAATCTATTTTGGAGGAAGCAATGAGTTTGAGCACAAAACCATCGTAAGCAGCTGATCACAAGGTGGCTCTTTTCCTTGGTCTCATCTCTCCAACCACGGATCATTCCCTCCTCTCTGATAGGAGAAAACCATCTTGGTCCATGCTCAGAAAACAGATCAATTAATACACAGTGGGAAATATTGGACTTGGAATGATTGAAGACTAGTGTGTCCCATGATTTCTGGAATGAACACGCTTCCTTATGTGAGTGAATGAATAGCCGTGGATTCGGGCTAGGTCACAGATAACCTGGGTAACCTTGCACAGAGTCCTGCACTGCTCTGGGATGCAGTCTTTCCTCCATGAAATGGGGAATAATAAATCAGGTGCCTGGTGGCAAGGATAACATGCGTTAACTCAGACTGAACAGGTAGGTCGGTATGTGGTACTTAGGAGACCGCCCCGTGAACGGAAGCTATGGTAATGATGACCTGTCACCGTTGATCCCTGTGATCAGTAGTCCTCACTGGTCCTGATGCTGTGGTCCTCCTAAGCCTTTGTATTCTCTGTTTACAGGTCAGCAGGTCCTGGGCTTGGTAGAGAACCAGAGTGACTGGTACCTTGGAAACCTGTGGAAAAATCACCGCCCGTGGCCAGCCCTTGGGAGGGGCTACAACACAGGTGAGTCTCCAGGGTGGTGTGGGCAGGGGGTCCAGAGGGACCTGTGCTGTAGGTATTCAGGATTTGTCTCATTGCTTGTGTTCACTTATGGGATGAGGAAGTAGCAGAGGTCATGTAACCTCTTAAATTTTCTTAATATTGCATTGGCTAAAGCATGTCATGTGGCCATTCCATCCTGTGAAGGGGAGGGCAGGTACCACCTACTGTGCACCTGGCCAGAGAAAAGGCAGACCTTTGGAAATCAGTACTTCTGAGCACACAGTGTGTTGTCTAAAATCAGATCCTTTATTCCACCTTCCACCACCCCAAACTTGCTTCTTCCGTTTCCCTTTTGGTTCATTCATTCCACTGTTCCATTTCCATATCATTCGCTCTTTCCTCTGTGCTTTATCTGACTGCTTGCTGGGTCCTAGGCCCCAAGCTGGCGTTAGACATACTCTGTGACCTCATGGAGTGAGTGAGCATGGAACTCCAGCAACCTGCCCCACCAGGCTCAGTGCCTGCCAGTGTCTGGCTGTGGAGGCCTCTGGGTCCTCTGCCTCTCCCTCCCATTTCCCTGCTGTGGCTCCCTGCCCGTCAAGCATGCCCATCTTTTTCATAATTAGAACTTGGAGCTCAGGGAGCAATGGGGTAAGTCAAGCCAAGATAGGAGGGACTCAACATCTGAGTCCAGCAAGTATTCGGGTTAGGGACAGGTGTCTGGGGACAGGCACAGACACCTGAAGATGCTATGCAAAGCCTATTCTGGAAGCTAAAGCCAATCTGTAGTGAGAAAAGCCAAAAAGTCAACTCTGAACCCTGATGTGCAACTCCAGAAAAGTTGAATAAAAACATGGGCTCGCAGCGGGAAAAGGACACGAGACAGAGACCGAGTTGACAGTCCAGTAATATAGTCAGAATGGGTCAGAGCTGGAGGAGGACAAGGAGAGGCCAGGGGATGTCCTGAGCAGTCAGATGTGCAGCCACGGAGCCCTGTGTGGAGGCTGGGCAGCGTTCCTCCTGGCATGGTCACCTGAGTGTCACTTTTTGGGCATATGGAGGTCACCTTGGAAGAACTGTAACCACCCACCCTTGTCAGGAGGCTCCCCTGCTGTGTTGGGCATTAACCCTTTAGTTGCTGTATAGCTGGGAACTCTGAGGGGTCCCTGAGAGGGGCCTGGATGGGGAAAGGGACTGAAAAGAATCAGCGGCGGTAGGGAAGTGCTTCAGCTTTTCAGTAGCAGGGGAGGCTGTGCCTCTAGGGCCTCTACCAGCTGAGTGAGAGCCAGGCTCTCTGCCAGGTGCTGCATGGGCGATAATCTCATTTGATCCTCACTCTCACCCGTGAGGCAGGCTCTCTGCTTATCTCTGTTTTCTCCTAGAGGAAACCGAAGCTTCGAGTTTAAGGAGCCTGGTGTTCACTACTGACCTTCCTAGCTTGAACTTTAAGGGCTTCAGCATCAAACACTTTCTGAAAATGGAGAATCCCGGACTCTGCCCTTTAAGAGCCTGGTTGGGTCTGTTGGAGGAGCCCAGGATCCTGCCTGCAGGCGGCCTGGAGAAGCCAACCAAGGAAAAACGAGAGGGCTCTGTGTGCTCTCCACCGGGAAGGAGAAGGGCACCCGAGCTTGTTTGGGTGGGAGAAGGGACATCTCGGATAGATCCTGGTGTGTCCATTTAGCTTCTGGGCCTCCAAACACACAATAATAGGGAATGGCCCAGGGGGAGGCAGCATGGGGCCTTGGTTGTCTGTTGGAAACAACAAGCCTCTGGTCATCGATGTGGGCTTTCAGGGAAAGGAAAAAGGTAGCGCCCTGGAGAATTTATTATGAGAAACATGGTGTGTCCCTTATTTGCTGCAGAGTGTGGAGATGGGAGGCACCTGAGCCAACCCAGCTCTTACTTGACATGCCCAGGCGGTGAGTCGCTGCCCTCCTGGCTGGGACTAAAAGGGCAAAGCAGATGGAGGAAAGCCCTGTTAGGAGCCATGTGTCCATTTAAATCACGCCAGTGATACCAGGTGATCCTTGTAAAAGGATTTATGCAACACTGAGATGCACTGGCTCTCCTGATGGAGATTTGTTATTTTAAGACCAAGAATTGTGGCACACATCAGCAGATGAGTCATCCAGACATTTAGGTTCTCATGGAAATTGAGGACTCTGCCAGAGGGAACCTGCCACCCTGAATCCCAGCCATCTCGGCCATGCAAACAGGGTCTCTCCAGCAAAGGCACTGTGGTGTTTTCAGCATGATGTTGGGGGGCGTTAGAACACCTGGGTTAGGACCATGTCAGGGCCACTTGTCCTGCATGAGCAAGGTCACTTGCTCCATGTGTTTGAACCTCTTTCCTTCATTGTAAAGTAGGATGATAACACTGAGCGTATGAAGATCTCCAAGTTAGGAAGTCATCGAAGGAGCCTAGCCTTCTGTTTGGCACGTAGTAATCCATTGCATTTTTCTACCACTTATTCAGTCAGGGCATGAGATCCACCCTCCCTGAAAACGATGGGATGGCTACGTAGCTAAGTGCACTTTGCTAAGGTCTCCCAAGCCCTCAGGTCAAAAGCAGCCAGTAAGTTTTTCTGTTTTGCCCAAAAATAAAGCAGCCACTTTTGACATTTCTGTCTCATCTCTTCACTCTCTGGAAAAGGGGTTAGCTTTTCATATTATTTTAAGAAGAAAATGCCTATTTTAGTTCATTGATCAGCTTCCTGACCATTTTATGAAGCAAATTTCCAGAAAATGCATGAGCCATTTCAGTTGGATAATCTGCCTTCAAGACCTGACTTGGTCACTTTTAGACTCTCTGCCTTTTGGAGAGCTTCTCCAAGCTCAGCAAGCTCGGACCTCCTCATCTGTTACCCAGCTGAGAATCCTGCCTGGGAGCAGGCCCTGTGGCTCTGTGGTGGCAGAGCAGCCGCAAGTGCCAGTAACCAGAGCACTTCAGGAACTTGTAGTTTTTATTTCTCTTCCTGACCCTATCCTGAGTAACCGTTTGCAAATATTCAGATTCAGCCCAGGCATCGATATGCATGATCCTTCTTGAACCCTAGAATTATCTGGTAAAGTAGCATTTCTCCTTAAATGATCCGGCGTGGTTCCCACTTCCTCTGTTTTTGTTTTTCCCTTTCTCAAAGGACCCCAAAAGTTTAGGGAGATGCACTCTTCCTCTCCCCTTTCATCTTAAGGGGATGTCACTTATTTCTATATGAAGGAGGCTACTAAGCCATAGCAGCTGTGGATGACCAGGCAGATCCCAGCACCAGCTCTTGCCCATAATGGTTCAGGTGGACTTAAGGGCACCTCTCACATCCTTGCACAGAGAAGGTCCATCCCCACTGTATCCATGTGTCAGTCACCTCCTAGGAGCAAGAAGCTGTCATTCACAGAGCATGCAGCTGTCAGCAGGACTTCAAAAAAAAAAAAAAAAAAACAGGATTTTAACAGTCTTATTAAGATTCAACTCATTTCAGTTTATAAGCTGACGGGTAAATATCTTAAAAAGCGAACATCAGCCAAGGAGCGGAGAGGAAGGAGGGCTGAAGGGAGCGGAGAGGGCAGGGTGAGGTGAGGGAGGCAGGTGGGGGAACAAGGTGGCAAGTTCACAGCTAAGCCGGTTGGCACAGGATCCCAGAGGTAACTGGAGGAGCAGGTGTGTCCTCCCAAGATGAAGGGCATCATGTTAGCCAGAAGACTTTCAAACACAACTTAAGAATAAAATACATCACATTCCTTTCTGTCCCCAAATTAGGCCAGAGACAGGGAGATGGAGAACTGGCTCTCTAGAGAGGGAGGGAAATTTTCTCTAGAAATCCTTATCTGTACAGCAACAAAATTGGGACATTCAAGGACTGACTCACCTCTGGGATTGAAGCAAACACTGGGCCGTGAGGAAGTGAAACGTGATCGGTGATAAAGTCAGACACTACGGTGCATTCTGTGACAGGGATTCAAAAAAAGAAAGCAGTTGACAATTTGAACTGGAACTGAGAACCACATGGCTGGAGGAGGGTACGCAAAAGTCAGGGGTAGGTAACCTGACACCTCTTGGCCTATGGCATTGGCCTCTGAGATCCTGAGCACACCCCTTCATTTCTTTGAGCTTTAATTGTCTCTTTGGTCAAGTCCCTTAATGATTGAAAAATATTGCACTTGGATGATCTCTGTAATAATTGCACCCAGACAAAGGAGACTTAAATGTAGTTCATTCATTCATTCTGTACTTACTACTAAATAGCTATTATTGTGGCAAAGTTGAGGTAGAAAGATTCTTTCTTTCCTTTTTTTTTTTTTTTAAATGGGTGTTTGACCCTGTAGATACCTATGATTTCGCTCTTTGAAAGTGACAACTGGACCTGATTGATGTACACCAGCTATGATCCAACTGTTGGAGGGCCACATCTGGCTTGGATAATTCAGCCCACTGTCCTGAGTCACTGAGAACACCTGTGCACCTGGGATGTCCAGCCCTCCCCCAGGGAGGGTGGATCTGAATCTCGGGGTGGGGCTGGGCCTGTGATTCCAGAGCTTCCTCGTCCAGTCTCTTTCTGAATCCCTTTACTACTGCTTAGCACCTCAAGCTCCAGCTGAACTCAAGTTCAACTAAAAAGCTGCATGAACGACTGCTCAGCAGACGCTTTCTGTTCTGTGCTTCTGTAGTAGATTCACTGAGCCTCAAGTGCAGATGTTCTATTTATTGCTGGTGAGCTTTATCTGATTTGGGCCAATCTTTACATCCTTTCATTAGGCTTGATTTTTGTTCTCATCTACAAATTTGTGAAAATGCCTTGTGTTCACTCAGCCTCGCCCCATCTTACAACATCTTTTGAATGCCTCTTGTACCATCCTAAAATCAAATTCAAATGTATTATACGACCTCCAAATATAATTTTTTTTTTACAAAATCAATATAGTGGCCTGGCTATAATACAATGAAGAAATAAAGGGACATTAATTTATTATAAAATAGTATTTACTTCAACTGGGAATGAGTTTGGTAACTCTGGCTTGCCTGAGTCAGATGACACGAAGCATGGTCAGCTACTGCTGTGCCTGTGTTCAGGATAGAAGCATCTTCCTTGTAACGGGGACAAATGCAGAATGGCGCTGATGTGGTACTGGCCATCAGATTCCAGGAGTGGCTTTGCCGTCTGTGAGCAGTTCTTCCAACATTGTGTACAAGCTGGACACGGTGGCACAGGCAACTTGGGGGGCTGTTTTAGTCAGCTTTTTCTCTATGACTAAAACAACTCACCCAGAACAACTATAGAGGAGGAAAGGTTTAATTAAGGGCTCACAGTGTCATAGGTCTCCATCCACAGACAACAGGCTCCATTCCTCGGGACTCAAGGTGAGGCGGGACATCATGGTGGAAGAGTGTGGCAGAGGGAAGCAGCTCACATGATGATCAGAAAGCAGAGAAAGGGGTCTCCACTCACCAGATACAAACAAATACCCCATAGCCATGCCCCAGTGCCCACCATCTCCAGCCATGCCCCAATGCCCGCCGCCTCCAGCCACACCCCACCACCCTCCAGTTACCACTCAGTTGATTTCTATCAGGGGATTAACTCACTGATTGGGTTAAGACTCTCACAACCCCTTCATTTCTCCTCTGAACCTTCTTGCATTGTCTCACATGAGAGCTTTTGGGGTACCACCTCACACCCAAACCAGAACAGAGGCCCTTGGAAACTTAGAAAGACCCTGTCTCAAAATAAAAAATAAAAAGGACTCTGAATGTGGCTCAGTAGTTAAGTGCCCTGGGTTCAATAAATATACATAAATAAAAGTACAAAAAATATGCATAAATAAAAGCCAAAGTAGTGAACAACTGTTGGTGTGTTATGAGATAACAGCGAGTGCCAAGTTCTATCTCCCCATGTTTAGTGTCTGTTAAAGTCATGCCAAAATAATAATAATAACACGTTTAAAGTTTTTTCCATAAGTCACAACAGTTTCACGCTCAGTTATAACAATTATGTACAATTGTAATGTTCACCGGGCTGACTCTGATGCAAAGCAGATGTGTTCAAGGGCTTTCTCAGGGTCAGCACCAGGGCTCCTGCTTACAGGAGGCGTTTAGCCAGCCGGAAGGTGCTTCGCAGTACGGCCACCAGCTGCTTCTCTCTACTTGACCCTTTTCAAGGTCTGTGACTGACCCAAAGCCTTGTCTTCTCCATGTCCTGAACCAAAACCTTCTCTGGCCTCAGAACCCTTTTGTGCAGGTTCACACAGAACAAATTGATTCCTCCTTCTCCCTGGCAACGCTTTAGATGTCTTAAGTGAGAGAAGCCAGTGCTACACCCACCTCTCTCCCTGGGGCCTTCCACCTCCTGGTTCCCTTAGTGACTCCTGCACGTCACCTGGTCTCTGAGGCCCGGTTTGCTCCTGTGTGAGATGGGATGGCTACAGGACCTGCCTCCCCAAGGACAGCCATGAGAAGCGCATGAGGTAATAAGTATGTTAGGAGGAGAAAGTCACTGGCCTGCTGTTTCCTATGAAGTGGACACAGGGACTGCAGGAGGTCCGGCCTCTTGCAGTATTGGTGACATTACTCCTGGGCCCCTGGGGTTCACATTTCTTTTTCCTTTTGAAAGACAGTATTGCTTGTGTTCCAGTTGGTCCAAGTCTGGACTCCACCTGCTCTCAGTGCCATGTTCCTGGCCAGTGAACAACCTGTTCTTCCTGCGTCAGGTTAGGATCCCGAGAGCTCCCGCCGCCCAGGGTTGCTTTCTTGAGAGCAGGAGACCACCTCCTTAGCATGCCTGGGACAGAGTCCAGGTCAGACATCAATACTGACCCTTTCCCTTTATGCTTGAGGCCCATAAGAGGGGCAAGGTCCCCTCGGCTCCTTGGCATCTCTTCCTCGTAGCCACCTCTGTCACTGAAGCCATCTGGGACTGAGTGCTCCTCCCAGGGCTGCCTTTCCCTGTGTCCTCTGGTTTGTTGCTCAGGTATTCGTCACGCATCTCACATGTGCAATGTGCGGGCACCTCCCTGGGCCCCGGGGGTGCCTCATGAATGAGACACATGGGAGCCCTGTGTGCAGAGCCTCCAAGTTACCATGGGGGAGAAACTGTCTTCCCCATGCGCCTTTGGTGTTGTCCCCCCTAGTGTCCCCAACTCACTCAGCTCCAGCCACCCGCTTCCTTGCTGTTTCTGGAACACACCTTTTTAAATCTGCAAGCCTCTTCGCCTCTACATCTTGCCTATCATTCCCCCTTTGTCTGTCTTGTTCTTTTCCACGGCACTGTCTCCGTCTGACCTACTGTGATTTTGCTCATTTTCGCTCTTTCCTTCTGTCTCTTTCCATGCAGATGTAACCTCCTCCAGGGTAGTAATTTTTTTCAACTAATTTCACTGCTCCGTCTCCCTTACCTACAATCATGCCTGGCATACATTAGGCAGTAAGTATTTATTGTTGAGGTAAACAAATAATTTTGGAAATACAGTGCCATAGCAGTGCTCAAGGGAATCGTTGGGAAACGATGCTACTCCAGGAACATTGTTAATCTCTGGAGACATTTTTGCTGGTCACAACCAGGTAGATTGTCCCAGCATTTCACGGTGGGATCCAGGGAAACCGCTAAACACCCTATAGTGCATAAGAGAGTTTCCAACCACAAAGATTTGTCCTGCCTAAAATGTCAGTAGTACCTTGGACAAGAAAGTCAGGCATAAAATATTCTTCTCGAAAGGGAAGATTAAGAGAAGGGTCTCTGAGAACGTGGCAACTGAACTAAAGATGTGAAGAACAGGAAGGTGGCAGCCATGCTCAGAGCTGGAGTGAGAGCAGTCCACGCAGAGAACGGCAGGCACAAAGGCCGCAGGTGGGGTGTCCTGCAAGCCTTCCCAAACTGCAGACAGTCCTTGCCATATGTGGGCCATTCCTGCTCCTGCAAACCCTGCCCCTGCACCTATGTCTAGTAGTACTTGAGTCCGAGTCCCCAAACACTCAGGGTCAGAGTGCCATCTTTTTCTTGCCTTTGTGCCCTTTGGGTATTTGGCCCATCAGACACAATCTAGAACCAGGCACATGGTCTTGTCATCCTGACTTCACCCCAAGGTGACAGTGGCAGAATGCAGCCTCCAAGGAAAGGAGTCCACCCGAGCTGGCCTGGCCAATTCCGGGTCCACAGCCTGCTCTCTCCCCTGCTTGCTCTCCCACTGAGCTGCTCTGGCCTGCTGACTGACCGTTCCCCAGGCCCATTCCACACCCCAGAACCTGAGCTCTCCACCTGGACTGCTCCTCCAGCAACTGCCCTCGGGCTCCTTCCAGGACTCCCCCATCTCTGCTTAGGGCTCATCTCACAGCACGTGTCCCTAACTATCAAGCCAAAGCAGCACCCTCCAGCTCACTTTCCTCCAGTGTCAGGAAGAACAAGTTTTTGATGGTCCGACTCTGCCTGTTATGGTAGGCAGAATGCCCCCTCCACCCACACACAAAGTCCCTGTCCTAAGCCCTGGAACCTGTGAAGATGTTGTCACATGGCCAAAGAGGCTTTGAAGCTGTAATTATAGGCCTCAAAATAGAAAGCTTATGCTGGATGACCCAGTGGGCCCCGTCTAATCACCCGAGTCCATAAAAGCAGAGGCCCTTATGCACCTGGACCAGGAGAGAAGGGCAAGTCACAGGAACCAGACGAGGAGGAAGGCTCCACCTGCCCTTGCTGGCGTGAACATGGAGAGAGCACCGGGCAAGGAATCTAGATGGCCTCTGAGAGGCTCCCAGCTGAGCTGGACAGGAGATGTGCACCTGTGGCTCTGAATTCTGCAATCAATATGAAGGAGCTTGCAGGTGGATTCTCCCCTAGAGCCTCCAGTGAAGCACCCAAGATGGCCATCACGGTGATTCTGACCTCACGGGCTCCAAGTAGATGACCTACCTAAGCCCCAAATATTCCAGACCCATATAGCTGTTAGATAATAGACGGATTCATTTTAAACTGCTCAAGGAATTTGTTGTGACAACAATAGGAATCTGAATCCTTATCTCTCCCCACAAGAGTGAAAGCCTGTGAGGACAGGGATCTTGTTCTACTCCTGTGTCCCTGTCTGGGACATGGAAATCTCTCAGTGAATATCAGTTGAATGAATAAAGGAGTTCCAGTCACCCTCCGCCTGCCTTTCTCCCCAGAGGGGACCATCAGGCTGATGGTCAGGAAGACGGGAGGGTGTGAGAAGTGGTGAGAGTCATCCCACATTCTCAGCATGCCCACCTTAGGCAGGTGCTCAGCAGGCACGGGGTGCCTGGCATTACCTTCTGTGCTAGGAACACAAATTTAAAAAATAAGATGTAGACTTTATTTGAATCACCATTATCCCCACCCCTCAAAAATCCAGGTGGTTCACCTGGTTTTTTAAAGAGAACAAGGTGAAGAACAATTAAGTGCAACATGGCCTGCACCTGCTAGGGGGTGGGGCGGGAAAGGCTGTGGAGCCAGGAGGACCACAGGTAGGGAAGAGGGGGGACCCGCCCGCTCAGGTGGGGAGCTGAGCAAATACTTGGTGAGGGAAGAGCACGCAGTTTGCCTTTTTAATACAACCAAAGATGCATGTTCTAGAGTATATGCCGGGCACAAAGGGAGCAAGGAAGAGTTCACTCATGAACCCCAGCCACTTATGATTCTTTGGAAGGCCTCAGGAAATCTTAGGAAATTCTCTTTTTTTTTTTTTTTTTTTTTTTTTTTGTGGAGGGGAGCTGACTCCTCACCTGTAAGGAGGGAGTATTAGTACAGACTCGTGGGACTCCAGGAAGAATGATGTGAATGGAAAATGCCTGGTGCATTCATCACGGTGACAGAGTATCTTAGAAAATAGTCTTTAAGGTGAAAGATTTCTCTGGGCTCACAGTTTCAGAGACTTATTGATTCCAGGCCTGTGGTGAGGCAGAATGTCATGGCGGAAGGGGGCAGCAGAGCAAAGTGGCTCACCTCCTGAGGGCCAGAAGCAGAGAGAGAGCTAGAGAGAGGGGGCCAGAGGCAAAATCAGCCCTTCAAAGACCTCCAATGACCTCCTTCTCTCAACGAGTCCCCACATCCCAAAGTTTGCACCACCTTCCACGGCACCACTAGCTGGGGACCAAGCCTTCAACACTTGAGCTTGGGGCACATTTGACATCCCAACTCTATCACCTGGCAAGCAATAACGCTCAAAAAAATGGCAGCCAAGACTCCCGACGCAGCTGTGTGGAGTGCAGGATCAAAAGCTCACACGCCATTGGAGATGAGCAGGAGGCTCATCTGTGGCTGGGGCGGGCTTAGGCCTGAATGCTAAAGAGGCAGGACCGCCTTATCCAGCAGGCTGGGGGTTGGAAACAATAGTTTCCCGCCTGGCCCCAGAGAGAAGCCACCTGCACCCAACATCCTCTTCTCTTTTTATTGTCTCTATTTATGTCTTGTCCCTGAGCCAAGTTTTCTTCTCTCCAGACTGTGGCTGTAGCATGTGCAGACTGATTCAAAAGCACCCACCCGCAGCCCAGGGCACCCAGCCCACCCCGTCCCTGTAGCCCCGCCGGGTTCTCTGAGGCACCCCAGCAAGGCAGCCAAGCGAGAGCCCCCTCGTCAGACCTGACGGGGGCCTCTAATTAAACTGAGCACTGAAGAGTTTTCCCAGCTGCATCCTGAAAATATGGCAAGAGATCCCCTTGCCCTCCCCCCGGAGCCAAAGCCACTGTTCCAGAAGAATCACTCACCATTGCTTCCTCCCTTCCTGAGGCATGGGCCTCAGAGATATGTGTTTAATTCCAGGCTTCCAGAATCTCACTTAAGTGCAAGGGGTCTGCTCGCCACCCTCTCTCAGAGAGGCCCTCTCTTCTGAACTATTTTCCTTATACAATCATCCTGTTTCCTTGGTGGGTCTGGCCCTAAAGGCTCATGGATTGTTTGTTTGTTGTTTTCTAACATGTATTTTTTAGCTGGACACTGTATCTTTATTTTATTTTCATGTGGTACTGAGGACCGAACCCCTTGCCTCATGCATAGTGGGTGAGCGCTCTACCACTGAGCCCCAACCCCAGGCCCAGGCTCCTGTTTTTCCTCTCTTTTGCTAAATAAATCACAGGCTGCTGAGTGCTGAATAGAAAGGAGGGGGGAAAAAAAATCAAAACTTCCCCAGCTGAGCCGTGCTCCACCTGCAGTTGCCTCAGGTGAGCTGGAACGGCTCCATCTGCAGGCCCCGAATGCAGAGTACTGGGCTTGTCACTTACTGCTTGTGCAGCATGACCTTAAGGTAGTCAGGCCACTTCTTCAAGCCCCTTTGTCCTCTCCTGTGAATTGAGATTGATAATACTGGCTCAGACCATTTGGGCTCTATTCCTCAGCTGGGTAGCTTATAAGCAGCAAAAATTTATTTGAAGCCAGAATTCTGGAGACGGGGAAGTCCAGGATCCAGGCAGATGCATTTTCTGGTGAGGGCCCGCTTTCTGGTTCATGGACAGTACCCTTGTACCCATGTCCTCGAGTGTGGGAAGGGATGAGCCAGCTCTCTGGGGCCCCTCTCACAGGAGCACTGTTCTTACTCATGAGGGTCTTGCCTCTATGACCTAATCTCCTCTCAAAGGCCAACACTACAAATCAAAGACTGTGTTTCTTTCTGGAAAGACAGTGGGCACTCACTGACCAGCCACCATGGCACTGACATATAGCAATATATAAAGATACGTGCCCCTTATTCCCTGACAGGAAGTGCTATTAACAGTTTGCTGTTTATTCTTTGTGCTTTCTGCATGTGTAACTATCTTCTGCTCCTCTAAATCTGCATCTTCTTATGCATTGTTATGTGCCCTGTTTACTTAAAAATGAAATATTGCATGTCTTTCTAAATTAGCACATAAAGGTATGTTTTCTTTCTCTTTCAGAACTGCACAGTTTTCCCACTTCATGGGTACACCATAATTTATTCTTTTCATTTCCTACTGCATGGTATTTTAGTTGTTCCTAAGTTTTCTCCCAATTATGAACAATACCCATATGTAGACATCCTTATTATTTCTTTTTGTTTGCTTACTCAAGTATTAATATACAATAGATTCTAAGGAATGACTCCACTATATCCACTATATCGAATGTTAATGGAGATTTTAAATTTTGATAGATCAAAAATGCCAAAAGTATCATATAGTCAAAAATAGGTCATATTTTGAAGTAAACCATTTTAAAATTAAAGTGCATGTGCACCCCTATATGTTTCTGTGCTGGGCATGTAGCCTCTGTATTGCAAAAGAATTAGTATTTTGCAGAGCATCTACTTACTAGAGAGCTAGCTTCAGCTTTTTTAGATGAAGCAGATGGTCTCTGGCTAAAAGGCCCAGGCTTTGAAGCCATAAATCATGGACCAGCAGCCTCCTGGAGCAGAGCCTTTTCCTCACCATGGATTGCTCTACCTGGCTCTGTTTTTGAGCACTCACTGGGCTGAGTTGACCTAACCCAGCATAACACAAGGAGTGGCCTCCCATGCAAATTCTTTTGCTTTGCTGTGCTGGCCCTGGGAAGGTTGGGGCTTCTCTGTCACTCACTCAGGTCTTTAGCTCCCAAGAGCTTACAGGAGCTATGACCCAGAGCCCTGTGTGGCTCAGTGTGCAGTGAAAGACTGGAAGAAAGCTCATGATCCTGAACCTCTTCTCTATCAAGGGTCATCCGGCGGCCTTCGTTCTGTGCATGATTTTCTTGAAGATATATTTAGGATGGGAAGAAACATCTAATTTCTTTGGGGCTTCTCAAGTTCAAGGTAGTAATCTCCTTGATTTGACATGTGCTTTCATGTGCATTAGCTCACATAATCCCCATTTTACAGAGTAGCTGACGGAGGCTCGGTAAGGTTAATGGATTTCCCAAGCTAGCAGAGCCAGGAAACGCAGAGTCCAGTGCTTAAGCCTGCCTTCTAGGCTCCAGGGCCATGGGGCTTGGGAAAGTTTCTTAGTTCTGGGGATATGTTCAGCCCCCTCCGCGGTAAGCAAAGTTAGATGGCTGTGGACCCTCCTACTAACATTATGACTTCCAGGACACTCAATGGCACTGGGAATTCATGGCTGTATATTAGAATCACCTGGAAAGATTTTTATAAAGTCCTGGCATCCAAGACTCACCTCACACCAATCAAATCAGAATTTCTGGGCTGAGACGCCCAAATGCCAAGCTGGTGGTTCCTATCAACCCTCATGTCATTCCTGAGATTGTATTATTTCTACCTTCACTCCTTTTGGGGGCGGGGGGTGAATACCGGGGATTGAACTCAGGAAAACCCAACCACTGAGCCACATTCTCAGCCCTATTTTTGTATTTTATCTAGAGACAGGGTTTCACTGAGTTTCTTAGCACCTCAGTGACTGGCTTTGAAGTCTGGATCCTCCTGCCTCAGCCTCCCAAGCCGCTAGGATAACAGGCATGCACCACTGCACCTGGGTCTCCCTTCACCACTCTTTACCTGCACCGTTTTGTTAACTGTCACTGGACTCTTGGGCTCCTTAGCTGCTTGCATTTGGTTACATTCCTTCAGCAAAGATGAGTGGAGTATCAGCTGTGCATCATGTCACACCCCACACTAGGTTCTGGGGATGCTTGGGTGGCAAAAAGAAGCCACACAGACTGCTCTCAGGAGAGACCTACTGACAGTTACAAACCATTATAGTGCACATGATGCAGAAAGCCTGTGGGCCCAGAGAAGAGGGGGCCAGCAGGAGGCAGCACCAGGGGCCTATTTCCATTCCTGCCGCTGCCTGGATCCTGGCCCATAATCTCTTACTTTCCCTTATGGCTGACAAAACTCAGCTTAAAACACCAGGGATCACAGACAGGGAGACCAGCCTCCTACTCTTTCAGTCTCGTTGTGAGCTGCTCCCTGTCATCCACCATTATGCTTAAACAGCCCTCCTTGTCCTCCTGAGCCCTCAATTGCTGCATCTCGTTTTAGAACATATTTGACATTTCACCGCAGCAGGTCCAATGGATTTGAATCGGAATGGCGCCGAGGCTTCTGAATTGGTTAGCAGAGCCCCATGGGACTGCTCCCAGTGAAGGGGAATCTCGGCTAAGGTAATTATCCAAGAGAAATAGCCCATCTCTCAGCCTGATCGCTGTTGCACCAGGCAGGCTTTGCTTACCAGGCCCGCATGCATTAAACACAGACGTCACGGCCAGCCCAGGGAAGCAGGTTCGTCTGTAGCCAGGCTCAGTGACAAAGGCAAAAGACAGAGAACCTGGCCTTGTCTTCCAGACACCCAGCAAAAAAGTGGGAGTGGCGAGGCAATAAAAGTGAAGACACATTTATTATGTTTTCTTAATCTTTTCCAAGTCTATTTAGTATCTTCCTAATGAATATTTAACTGTTTACAGCTGAATCTGACATGTGCCAAATCTGGCTGTTGCCTGTTTTTTATGTCCTGAAGCTAAGAATGGTTTTAACACTTTTAGATAGTTGAGAAAAAAAAATTTTTTTAAAGCAAATCTATTTTGTAGCACATGAAAGTTACATGAAATTCAAATTTCAGTGTCCATTAATAAAGCCCCGTGGGCTCACTGTCACGCCATTTATTTTCATTTGTCTGTGGCTACCTGAGGGTTGCAATGTCAGAAGTTGAGAAGTTGCTACTACAGAGACCTGAGGGTTTCCAAAGTCAAAAATATATACTTTCTGGCCCGTTAAGAAAGAACTTGTCCACCATGGTTTACAGCAAGCAGAAACAGTGGGTCTGGAGAAGGCTACAGCAGACTAGGGTTAGAATCCTGTCCGCACCACTCGTCTTTCCACAGCTGATGAATGGGAATAAGAACCCGATGCCGATAGGCTGCTCTGAGGAACAACGGAGCTGTTGGAGATGTAACATAAAACCCAATGGCCTAGAACTGGGATTGACATTCAGCAAACCTTAGTTACCTTCGCCCACCTAATTATACACACACAGTCTCCTGTCCAGGCACTGAAAGAAGGACAGGCTTATAGGAGCCCTGGTCATGCTCACAGCTGCAGAGATGGCACCGAAGCTGGGGAGAGAGGGAATGGAGATATTATGTCTATCTGATTAGAGTTGGCTCTCTCCTACTCCACGCTTCGCAGGAGGTCGGGGTCAGCCCTGGCGTATGGAAGGGGTTTAATAAACTTAATAAATTTAATATCATTGAATAATAGATGTGTTCTCACATTCTCTAATAATTGGTAAGGTTCTCTAATACCTGGCCTGCAGAGTCAATCAAAATGAGGCCCCAGGTTCTGCTCCTCTGTGCCTCTTCACACAAGCTCACTAATTTCTGTCCCCATGTCACCTGAAGATTCAGGTATTCAGAAAAATATTGCCTAGGATTGGTGTCATGACTGAATGAAACTTAATGCATGCCAGAGACATCTGCGACCCCAAAGAGGGGAAAGGCATAAAAAACTGAGTGACAGCTTGAACATCCAAGTCAGAACACTGATATTTTGGAATGCAGACTTCTTTGGGAGCTGTCTTGACGATTTGAGAGCAGGGATCCTGGCATGGTCTGGAGGTGGAGAGAAAGAGGAGAAAAATTCCAAGATGTAAATCTGGTCTAGCAGCAAGCGTCAGCATTTAAGGGGCAGCTTTATGGAATGGACACATAGGAAAGGGAACACGTGAACTGTTCAAAAGAAGCGGGGGAGGTGGACAGAGGATAAGCCAGCCATGTCGAGCGGCTGGACAAGTGTGCGATGGGGAAGAGCTGTGGTCATGAAGCCAGCCTGGGTGAGCTTGACAGTGAATGAGAAGCCACCAGTCACTTGCTTTAGGCCTGGAGACCTGTTGCAAATGAATCACTAGGTCCCTCCTAATGCACCCCACACCTCTTTCTCTTGAGCACATACTTCTTCAGCCTGGTTTCCAAGCTTGTTTCTGGTTTCACAGTTCTTTGGATTTATTTTATAGTGATTGGTTGATGAGGCAGAGGAAATACCTAAGTGTAATGGCAGTTCATCCCCGTTGTGAAGATTAATCTTTGTAAGTGGGGGGCCAACATGATTCCTTACACTGATTGCTGACACTGATTTTTAATGGTCTTTGATATAATAGGCGAACATAACCACAGATTAGTAAACAGGGACCATGCATCTTTGCAGGGGATGAGGGATAGATTCTCATACATCAAGAGCACAGTACTGTGTAATGGCACCAGCAGCTTCCAGAGCTTTAATTCACTCTGCACCAAGTCCAGTGCTGGGGCTTTCCATGCTGTCCTTGCATCATCCCCACCACGTCCTTGGCCAGAAGGACTGCACACTGTATTCATTAGCTCACTCTTAGTAGCAAAGCCAAGACTGGAACATTGATCTTTCTGTCACTCCAGCCTGTTTTGCCTTATGTATATGATCTGCTGATATCTTCACTCCCTACCTGTGAAGGCAGCAAGGGCAGAAGGAAAGAGAAAGGAATGGCTTTAGCTTGCTGTTGCTACCAGGATTCTATGATGGACAGTAACAGGGACAGAACTCTCTGAGGAGGTGGCATTTTGGTCCAGACCTGAAGAGTGACCTCAAGTCAGCTGTGCACAAACCCAGAAGATAAGAACACAGCAGACCAGACATGGCACTAGCTTGTTCTGGAATTGGCCGGGGAAGGAATCAATCCAGATGAGACCAGGAGCTTTTACGAATCTGTGGTTATGTTCGCCTGTTATATCAAAGACCATAAAAATCATTAAAAGACCAAAGGCTTTCTGGGCCATGATAGGATGACACAGAGTCTGAATCTTGTTCTGTGACACAGTGGTAAGGGTAGCACCTGGCTGGGATATCAACACTCTTTCGTACTTGGTCAACTAGCAATAATAGATACTGTGAAATTTTATTTATGAGACCTTATTCAGCAGTGACTTCACGAGACCTTTCCTTGCATATCGACAAGGTGGTATTGATTTGCACACTAAGAGTCCTTGCCCCTCCCCAACATCCCTGGTCATCTCTCCAAGTGTTCATATGATTGTAGACTCTGAGCTACAGGTTCCTAATTCTGTGTTTCAACTGTTGAGTATTCTCAGAGAAATGGTGGCTTCTTCCCCTATGCTTCTTCCTGGCCCCTTGCAGCTTCTTCTGACTCTTAGGTGATGGTGCAGATGACTCTGGGATGTGGAGCCTGGGGAAAAATGAGCCATCCAGCACTACCTGAGGCCTCTCCTCACTCCCTCTCCTCCCATTTCCTCCTCTTGGGATTTTCGCCAACAGACGTGCTCAAAAATCTTTGTATGATTAGAGAAAGTTTTTTTTAATAAAATGGACTAATATTCTGCCAAGAGTGTAATATTCCCTACAAGAAGCTTGCCTTTGGAGATAAAGACTGTGTTATTCCCCCACAGTGCACAGATTCTCGAGATCAGAGATCCAAGGAGGCCGAGACACTCCCCAGGGTCTCTTAACCAAGGGGTGTCAGAAACTAGAATCAGATCCAGATCTGTGTGGCTCTAATCCAAGCTCTTTCTAGTGCTCTCTACTTAGACCAAAAGGCAGATAATGGGCCGAGGAGGTCAGCCAGAGAGAACTTCCTACTAGGCAGCATCTGTGACATCCTTCGCCCTGGGTGGAAGATGGGTCCTCATTTAACAGACGATCAGATTTTGACTGCATGGCCTCATTTGTCCTGGCAGAAGGCTAGAGAGACCCCTACCTCACCCCCATTTATCCAGAACCAGCTACCTACTTCCTCCAGAGTCCTGAGAGGACTTTATCCCAGTAGAGGAAGCACTGCTTATGATGACCACCTGCCCTTGGCAGCTGGCACGGGAGAGGACCTGTGGTTGTGACCGTCTCATTTGTGTGTATCCCAGCACTTTCCACAGTTAGTCACTCTGCAGATGATAATGAGGGCTCTGAAATACTGCTGGGCAGGCCTCTGGCTCATTTCAGATCTCACGCCCTCGTTTGTCCATTCATTCATAAACATTCTCTGCTGGGCCTGCCGTGTCCCTCATGGACACTGGTGTGCAGCAATGACACCATCTGTGCCCTGGGCAACTCCACATCTCACGGGGACAGGACGGAAGACCGTCCAGCAGTGAGATGAATGTTGCAACAGCATCTCAGTGAAGAGGAGGCAGGTGGGTGGTGGGCTGTGGTCCTGGGGGCTTGAGAAGAGAAGGCTGGGAGGAAGGAGGAGCAGAGCGAGTGGAGACTGAGTGGAGGATGGGGAGAAAGAGCACCTCAAGTCCTGGAAGAGCGTGCAACTACGCTGAGCCCCTTTGGAACTCAGAACTCTGGCTTTAAAGAGATTCATAATGGGTTCTGAAGGGATCCAGGGGCAAGAGAGAAAAAGGTAAAGGAAGCACTGCTTACAATGACACCTGCCCCTGGCAGCTGACAGGAGAGAGGAGAAGTCCTTCATTCTCTTACCCTGCTACCCAGCAAGGAGCCCATCCATCGGGGAGCCCCTGTGCTGGCCAAAGAGACTAAGAGGCCCCCAGATCATTGCTCCAGTATGGCTTCCCCTCACTTCTCAGTCCCTCATGTCACAGAAGCAGAAATGCCTTTCTGGAAAAGAAGATTCCCCTGCGTTAAACAGGTCCGTAAGAGGACAGTGCAGTTTGGCCCCACCACTTTCCTTACTTTGGAAAAGTTATCATCAGAGGAAGGGCATTTGCCACTTTGAAAGCTGGAGCCAGGGTAATTCTGCACATTCTTTTTAAAGGATTGGCAACACAACAAAGCTAGTTCTGATTCTTTGTGCCCAACACTAAATGCATGTCCCACTAATCTAATTTCTAGAAAATCCTCTTCCATAGGCCCGTGGGTTTTCCCTCGGCAGGCTGGCGAAGAGCAGATAGGCCCATTCATTAGCACGGGTCAGACCTCAAAGTGCTGCCAAGGCCCCGTGGTTACCAGAGTTCCCTCCCAGTGGGTAGGAGCCGGTACTGACAGTCCCAGCTCTAGCATTTGTTGAACACTTGTTGGGAATGTGGTTTTTCAGCTGAATTATCATCATGATTAACCTCACAGCAGCCGTGAGCAGACGCTCCTTGCCTTCTCTAGTGTTATCAGCTGGCACAGGGCCTTTGCCTCTGAGCATCAGCATGGCATGGCGCACTACCTCGCCTCCTGCAGGTCTTGGCTCAGATATCCCCACTTCAGAGAAGCCTGTGCTGACCACCCACTTAGCTCTCAACATACCCTGCTTCTCCTTTCCTCTCTGCCCTGCTGTATTTTTATTATCCTTTATGCTATATGTTTAGCTTACTTTCCTCTTCTGGTAGCTTACAGGCCCCACCAGGGTGAGGATCTCTATTTTCTAGTGGGTTCCAGTACATAGGAAACTCTCGAAAGACACTAGTGAATGAGAACAATAAAACATGATATCCTCCAACCTATTTTGCAACCTAGGAAAAAAAAGTTTGCAGAAATTAGCTTATGTGTCCCAATATGGAAAAGAGATACTGGATCTAGACTTAATCTGGGTCTCAGGCCTCGGTGTTTTTACAACACCATGTGCCAGCACTGGACCAAATACAAAGCCTTCTGTAGACCCATGGTTGAATCAAGACATAAGGAGATGCTACTGCCTGCTGCTTCCATTCAAGTGTTCCCTCGAAGTCCGCTTATTAGCACACAGGATGACAGGATTTGTCTTAATGAAGGCGTGTTTTCCAGCCCCTCCTCTGCTGTAGGACTGAGATTGTGGAGATCCAGAAAAAAAATAAAGGCTGGTCTCAGTTTTTTTGAGGTTCACTCCTGTTCAGCAGCAATGCAGGACGTTAACACTGGTATCAGGAAGACCTACTGTGTGCCATATGCTGTGTTGGAAGCTGTGGGTACAATGAGACATACTGGAGCTCATTCTTTGGTGATACAAGGCGTCTACAATAGCTACAGCTCTGAAAAAGACAGACCGGGTTACATTGGTTTGTTTGCGGCCACAGTCCTGTCCTAGTTATGTCCTGCTTCCTCTCGTGGACACCAGTATTGGGAAATGCATGGGCCTTGGAGCAGAGGAAACTGGGTTTGAATCTGGGTCCTCACTTTTTAGCTCATTAGTTACTTATTCAGCCTTTTGGGGACGTTTTGTGTAGGGAGCAGTTCATGGGCATGCCAGGGGCCATGCCTGAAACCTGGTGTGCTGCTGCCTTTGTTGTTAGTTATCAGTATCATCAGTAAGTGTTATCATCCAGCTTCTGAGTGGGTGGTGAGTGGTGAATTCCATGCCCACAGAAAGAACCTAGTTTTGGTTTAAAAACCTACCCCAGGTAATAACCACAGCTCCCTGTTAAATTGAGACTAATCATCAGGGGCACAACAAAAGGGACCGAGAGCAGGTTGAAGACCTCGCATCCATATTCTAATTCTGCCACCATGTTGGATTCCTGACCTTGGGCACTGACCGGACACCTCTGAGTCTCCCTTTGCTCCTCTAGAAGATGCAGAACTTGCCCTGGTGAGTCCAGTGTCCTCCCCAGTCCGTGGGCCTCTGGCTCTGTGGTGTGGCTCTTCATTCAGCATGCTACAGGTCTACCCAAGTCAGCACAGAGTGTCACTGGAGTCAGGAAGACCCAGCTGTGCCACTCACAGCTATATGCCATCTTGGAGCTTCATTTTCCTTATTAAGTAAACTAAAACATCCCGATTTCGTGATGTAAAAACCTCATAGGATTAGCAGACGTCACATACGGGCATACGGGCAACAGGATCCTGTGAAGAATAGATCTAATTAGATGGCTCAAGCTATTTCAGTGAAAGGACTGTTATAGGGATGGAGGGGCAGGACTACAGGTCTCGATGGAAGAAGCAGAGAACTGTAACCAGGTCTGGCCTAAGAAATCTGGGTTACTTTCTTATGAAGGACATAGCCAACTACCACAGAGTAGGTGATTTGTACAACCAAATGTGCATTCTCATACTCCTGGAAGCCCAAGAGGGAGGAGTGACAGGGGATTCCTCCTTGGCCTGTAGGCAGCCGTCTCTCCGTGTGCCCCCCGTGGTTTCCTTCCGTGTCTCTGTGTCCTGATCTCCTCTTGCCAGTCGGATTGGAGTCAGGAAGCTTACCCTAAAAGAAATACGTCACACCCCATTTTGACTTAATCACCCTTTAAAGATCCTGTCTCCACATACAGTCACGTTCGGGGCAGGGGGGTAAGGAATTCAACATAAGACCTCGAGGGGACACGATTCAGTCTACCAAGAAGCAGGAGGAAGAGGCAACGCTGCCAGAACCCGGTGGGGACATGTCCTGGAGGAAGGCCACCCTGCGGAGGCTGCAGCGGGGGAGACAAGGTGCTCTTGGAAACAGTCCCGTGAAGGGAAGTGCCCTCTCTTTCCTTCCCCCCTCCAAGTCTGTTTTCAGTGCTTCCAACAAGCAGGAGCCTCGGGGATCCCAGATGATTCACTGCATGGGGGTGAGTCTGCAGGGCACAGGGAGCAGCAGGATGGACTCGCCAGTGGATTCGTGGAGAATCTGCAGTATAATACTTAGGAGTCCCTGGCACGTAGGAGGCATGCAAGAAGTGTGCGTTCCTTCTCCCTCAAGAGCATCGATGCCAAGTAAAGAAGTGGGCTGTGAGCTTCACATACCTCACTTGATGTTCTTGCAGCGAGAACATCAAGCTGGTTTTCTTTGAGCCTGGGAACAAGTGCATAATAAAAGCATGCACAATGGTGCCCTTCCAGTCCTGCTCACTTTGCTCGAGTTCAGAACGACAGAGAGCTCTGTGCCCTTTGGGCAGCCATTCATTCATCCGTCGCTGCATCAGACGCCAGCACATGTTCAACTGGTCAGAACTGTTCAGCCACCCAAGCTCCCTCACCCCTGTTGGTAGGCAAATGAGACATTATCTTGTGCAGTGAAGCATCTACCAGACTGGTAGGGAGAGGCAGGCTCATTATGTGTAAAAAAAAATTAAAATCTCCATGCCAACAAGCAGGTCAGCACATCTGACTTCCATTCAGAGAGTTGTAGTCATTTTTCAATAGCTGGTGTAAGGCTTGGGGAGTGTCAGACATTCACTGTGCCGTGCCTCTAGGCTCTGCTGTGCCATCCTGGGCTATTGTATCTGCCTCCAGCTTTTCTGAGCATCGTTTTGTACTCCATTTTATTCAAGAGAGATGATAAGATCAATATCTTGGTACTCTATATATGGTTCCCTATAGCTCCAGAAACACCTTCCTGAAAGAGGCAGACAAGCAAGTCCTAATAACTACCTTGCCCGTAGTGGCCTGAGCATATTCAGGATGTCTTTCTTCAATGTCTGCATCTCCTACTTTTGTCTCAGATTGGGTCCTGTAAGAAACTTGATCTCCTGATGAATCTTCTGGGTGGAGGAAAACAAGACCCATGGAGTAATGAGTGTGATTTATGCCCTGGGTTTTGGTCATCTAAAATGGGCATAATTACTCAGGTTCTAAGAATTAATGATCACCCAAAAATCTGTTCAAATCTGAAAGATGACAGTAAGAAGATGACCAAAGTCCACAACTTAGCGTCCTTAAGAATTAAGTTATTCTTGTATGTTTCTCTGGAGCAAGGCAAAAGGTTTTTGGGTGCTGATGCTTAAGTTAATTCCCTAGAACTGCCATACCAAGGTACAGGTTGGGCATCCCTCATCCAAGGTCTGAAGTTGTAAATGCTTCAAAATCTGAAACTTTTTGAGCATCAGCATGATGCCCCAGTGGAAGATTCCACACCTAACCTCAGCAGACAGAATGCAATAAAAATACAGGTGCACTTCAGACGCTCTGTATGACCCTTGGGCTGTGCACAGAAGACATGTGAGAAATACAGAGAAAGACTATGTTAGACTGAGGTCCTATCCCTGAATCATCTCATTATCTATGTACAAATATTCCAAAAGATGAAAAAAAAATTCCAAAATCTAAAACATTTATGGTCACAAGCATTTCAGAAGGAGTAGTAGACATGTGCCACAAACTAGGTAGCTTTAAAAAAAAATAGAAACTTAATCTTTCTGATTACGGAGGCTAAAAGTGCAAGTCAGGTGTTAGCCAGGCCACGCTTTCTCTGAAGCCTCTGGTCACAGCCCCTTTTCTTCTTCCAGCTCTGGGACCCAGGCTGGATCCTGACTTGCAGTATCATAACTCCTACGTACTCCTCTGGGTTCCTGTGGCCATCTTCCCTCTGTGTCAGTCTCTCTTCTCATAAGGACATCAGCCATTGGGTTAGGGTTCAGCTTAACACAGTACAACCTCATCCTACATTGATTACATCTGCAAAGACCCCATTTCCAACTTAAGATCACTTTTACAGGTGCTTGGGTTAGGACTTGAACATATTGTTTTGATGGCCACAGTTCAACCCATGAAAGTGCTTTTTTCGTAACTGGTTTTTTTTTTTTTTTTTCAAAAAATTTTATTATTAAGCAGTATAAAATTTAATAGTTACTTTAAGATTTTTTTGCATTTTTTCTTGGTTTACTCAATTATACATAAAAATAAAGACTGAAATTTTGATTATTAGAATTTAGATGAACTTACATAATAAAATCACTGTTTTCTTCTTATTTTTGTTATTCGTAACTGTTTTTTAAAACCACTCTCTAGTTAAGAGGATTTTTTTTTTTTTTGGTAGAATCTTCTGAGGTCTGAAGAGTTGACCAATCTGGTGCCACGTGTTATGTGTTGATAGAGGGACATGGAGACTCGTAGAAGAAGGAGAGAGATCACAGAAAGAAGGGTAGAGGGCCTCTGGGAAATAAGTCTTTGGCCTTCTTTATTTTGTGTTAAATTGTTTTACTTTAAGCCAATCACCTTTCTGAGCTTCATTTTACTCAGGGAAATGGGGATGGGATGGGCTCATTGAGTTGATAACTTCTTTGAGGATCAGTCTAGCTTAATACTCCATGGTTTCCAAAAGACTGATAGGGTGGGCAGCCATCACCTCCTATGCAGGGGAGTCCAGCCAGCTTTGAGAAATGGGTCTCTACTGGTGCATCGTTAGACATATAGAGCCAGAGACCACTTGTCTCCAATCATCTTTAGAAACCACCTAGATTTAAAAAAAATAAAAATAAAGAGAGAAACTAAAAATAAAAATAAAGAGAGAAACTCCTACAAACCATTAAGAAAAAGGCAAACAACCCAATAGAAAAATGAGCAAAAGATTTGAACAGGCATTTCCCAAAAGAGGATACCCAAATGGGCAATTTGCATGTGAAAAGATGCAGAGTTTTTTCGTCATTAAAAATGCAAACTAAAATCCATAATGCAATACCACAACACTGTGCCAAGTTTAAACCTTTTCCAGAAGGTCTAAAATGCAAAAAGCCAGAGAATGACAGTTATCAGTGGGAACAGAGAACCATATTACCTTGCATGCACAACTGATAGGAGTAGAAATAGCAAGAACTGCTTTGTGACGTCTACTTAAGCTAAACATGTGCCAACCCACTGACCCAGGAAGTGCACTCCTAGGTGCACATCCAGCATACCTGTGGTTACTAGTGGTTGCTTTGTGTTCAGCTCTTGTATCTTTGCAAGAGATGATTTTAAGCAAGACATGAGGCATAGTGAAAGTACAGCAATATTTATTAGAAGACAAAGAAGGAGGTAGGGAAATGGCACACTCAAGGGAGAGATTGGATCCTCAGAGAGGAGCACAACAACTCATTTCTTTGTGAGCTGGGTTTTTATTGGGTTTAAGGGGTAGTTTTTAGAGGATCTCACCTAAGCATCACCTCCTAACTCTTGATTGACCATTGGATGGTATCAGGTTTCTAAATCCCTATTGTGTAAGTCTAACTCATGAGTGTCCAAGGGAAACCCACATAGGCCAAAATTCGTAATTATAGTAAGTTTAAATAACATGTCAAGACCTAAAGAGAACTTTGGTCATCCTGACTCGTGCTGGCCAATTTTACCTGCACTTGGTTTTGTGGACCGAGTCCACTGAGCTCTCCAGCCTCTGTCAGGGCAGACCTTTTTTTTTTTTTTTTCTTAATCAAAGGAGCAGTCTTGGGCAAACACTCCTCAGCCCTGTGAATAAGTACCTTAAGTCAGAATCGGTCTAGGATAAATTTATGTAATTTGTTTCTTTAAAATCATTTTGAGAGTTGGCTTGTAGGCTCCATCTGGCAAATTAACCTCTTAATTTCTGTGTCCCCACCACTCATGTCTACCTGCCACCTATCACTATGACAATAAAAGATGCACTCAGAATGTTTCATAACAGCTTCCCAAACTGCAAGGAACCTAAATGCCCACAAGCAGGATCAATGGAATAAGATGTCATGACATGACACATCATTAGGCAGCATTAACATGAACAAACTGTAACTGCAGGCTGTGTTACGGGCAGACTTCACGCACATCAGATTGGACCAAAATGCCAGTCACAAAAAGGGTGTGTATTGTATGACTCGATTGATAGGAAGTTCAGAAATGAATAGATCTGAACTACGGTCTTCGCTGTGGGGATAAGATAGTGCAAGGAGATTCTGTGCTGCCAGAAATATTTTGATTCTGGTCTGCGTTTTAGTTACGTAGTGAGTTCACTCAGTGACAATTCATCACACTGTATACTATGATTTCTGTACTTTTCTAAATGTATTGTGTTCATCATTATAATGTTTGCTGATAAAAGCAAAAAAGAAAAAGAAGAAATATTCTGCCAGGTATTAGCCAGCCACCAAACCCCAAGTTCTTAGCCCTGTTACAGTCTTGGCCAAGCGTTGTCAATGAGATGAAGTGTTAAGTGTTGTTCTCTTAAAAGACTTTGCCCATGACCTGAGTTCCAACCACTTCCTCTGCCTAAAACATACTTCTTTCTGTCTGTTTGAGCATCCGTAGCACTTTCAAGCTGTCAGGAGCAGGGGGCCATTTATTTTCTCTCTATCCCAAGTACCTGGCATGTACAAACTGCTCAATAAATATTTATCCAATGAGTGAATAAGTGAATGACTACTAGCCTTCTATGGCCTTTCTACTGTGTCTTATCCACACTTTGATAAAACCCAGCAATATCAGCAGAATGTTTCAGGTGGAAGGTCCCATTTTCTCTCTCTCTTACTCTGGTAAAAGAGCTTTTAGCAAGGAAAAAGTTAAAAAGCAATGGTAGACCACAGAACCTTTTAATTTATTTGATCAAAAGTGAGTCCCAGGTAAAATCAGGAGGGGATTTTAAATTAAGTCGTTTTTAATAAACTTGCCTTCTTATTGGGTCATGCATGAAAAGAGAACTCGGGGGCTTCAAAGCAGAGGGAGCAAGTGGTGATTTCGAGGGTCATTTTCATAAACATCTCTGGGATGAGAGCCTCCTGCTCCCAGGAGCTTCCTACAGAGCCGTTGCTCAGTGCCCACTTAAGGTTTCTCTGCTCCAGACCAGGGAGTAAAGCCACAGGAACCGCTGGGGAACCAAGGAACAAATCTTCTGTTTGGCTGGCAGCCTGTGCAATACAGGTGGAGCTGAGAAAATGCAGACAGAAGCCATGGGGACCCAAAGTGAAGGGGGCCAGCATCTATGAGATTCCTGCAGCGGCCAGAGCTGGTGAAAAACCACCTTCGAAATTAACTCTGTACCATGTTTTATGGAATCCTCTTTAACTCTGCTTCCTGTAGGGAGTCCTAGACTTATTCCCTTCTTTAGTCATTCTTCCTCAACATCCACTAGCATCCTGTGCAATGTCACTGTGGGAAATGCTGAGTTGAGTAATAAAAGGTGGAATTGGAAGCCTGCTGGGCACCAGGCTGCAGGAGTCACGTGGCCACTTTGGACCTCAGCTTCTCCACCAGGTTGAAGGAAGCACGTGGCCTGAATTGGCTTAGCCAGGCCTCGCCTTATTCTTCAGCTTGGCTAAAGCCTGAAAGCGGGCTGCAAATAAAGAAAAGGAGGGAGGGATGAAGAGGAAGTAGCCGAAGATCTCTTAACCCGGGTCTTCCCCTTGCCTGCAGGAGGAGTCTGCACATTCCGAGAAGGGCCCAAGTGGGCTCAGGTACAGAAAGGCAGAATCCCCCAACACGCAAGAGGGAAGGGTGGCCTGAGTCAGCTCTGAAACCTGTCCTGATGAAACAGTCCTGGGCTCCAACTAGTTACCCAGTCACTTAGGGGAGATGCAGCCCTGTGCTGGGGGACTGTCCTCATGGAAGTCCTGCCCTGACCTTCTTGATGCAATGTGTGGCCTCCTCCCAGGTTTCTAGGGGCAAGCTGGCTGTGATCTGTGATCTCTGACATATACTCTCAGGTCCTCTAGGAACTGCTGCTTTGATTAACTGGGTCTGATCACACTTAGTGTGAGCACATTCTCAGACACACTTACATGCACACACATACAAACACACACACACAGCATCATTGAAAGACCACAGTTAGAAAATGAGATTTACTTTGGCACTTACAAGGTAGTTTTTTATAAAAGTATCCATTTTTATAAAAGTATACAAGCATAGATATGTGTTATTCTAATTAGGACCCCATTCTTAATTTCTTCATTTGTGAAATGGGGATAATTCCATCACCCTTGCATTTATTTTTCTTTTCTTTCTTTTTTTTTTTTTTGGTACCCAGGGGCACTTAGTCTCTGAGCCACATCCCCAGTTATTTCTTTTTTATTTTTAATTTTGAGACAGGATCTCTTTAAGTTACTTAGGGCTTCGCTAAATTGCTGAGACTGGCTTTGAACTTATAATCCTTCTGCTTCAGCCTCCAGAGTCACTGGGATTATAGGCATGCACCTGTGCGCCCAGCCTCCCTTGCAAATTTGTTGCAAGAATCAGAGGTCTTGTAAGCAAACTACTTGCTCCAGTAGATAGCAGTTGCTTGAAAGATGATAGGTATCATCATCATTGTCACCAGTTTTCGCCTCCGTTTTGCAATTGCACTGGTAAAAATCAATGTCTGCCTCATACAAAGAAATTTTTAAAAGTACGCTTGTCTCTTGTCTCTGCAGATACCTCCTTATGTTGTCTGCTATAGAGCTATCAGTTTAGAGGGGAAAATTGCCCTCCAATGCCCAGATGAAACAGTGTACCAATGGACCAGCTGTTCAAGGGAGAAGTCTTTGGTTTTGAATTTATTTTTTCATTCATTCATTTCCTGTTGGGTCTATGCTCCTGCACAGCAGTTGTAGGTGAAGCCCTGAGGCCTGGCACCCCCTGATCTGCTCCTCTGAGAGGCCCTGTCAAATCTAAGCCACTCTGCCTCCATGCAGAGCACTCCAGGGCAAAGGGCCGGCTCCGTACTCCTGGACCCAAAGGCAAACATGGAAATGGGCAGACTACACAGCAGCAAATGCCAGACAAAGGCCAAAATCAAACATTTTGCCACCACATTATTCCTGAAAGCAGAAAAGCAGTGTCAACATCCGACTTGGGGCATGCATTTCAAAACCAGATCTGTGTCGTTTCAGCCTGAAAAGGTGCAATTGAAGGTGCAACCATTTTCATTATTTTAACCAGTGTGCACTTAAAAAGCTTGTCCCTGCTTTGCCTACATGCACATGATTTATATTAATTCAGGTGGGAATTATACAAGTTCCAGTGAGTGAGAATTAGGCACCTTAATGGGGAAATGCACAGTTTCTGTGACTGTTGTTTATTAAGCTTTTGTGTACCACTTTATATTTCAAAAGCCCTTTCTAGTCATTAGTTACAATATCTCCCCAGCACCCTATGAGTGAGGTCAATAAATAGCTGGGGTTGTGTTCATCTTAGAAATATTGTTTTTCAGCTCTTTTGGTTATTTAGAGTTCTTTTTCTCTTGAAAGGACTGTTTTTCTGGCCTTTTTACCACCTATGTGCATACTCCTAACCTTTGAAGAAACGGGCAGATTCTCTCCTAAGCTTCTATCAGTGTGATTAGATTTCACATTCTAAGCAAACTCCTAAGCTGCTTAGGAACATAATTTATGCACATAATTTTCCATGTGGTGGATTTTCTTGCCTTTGTTATTATTTTTTTTTCCTTCCCTGTGGTTGTGTCTCTTAGCTGCCACTTGCAGGAACCCCAGGGGATGTCCTAATAACACTGGTGGTGACACCATAAACAGACTATAATCAGAAGACTGAGGGGCCCGGAAATATGTAAAAATGTTGCTGGTATATCAAGTGTCCAGTACGTTGCGCACACACAACGGGACATTGAAGATTTTTCAAATGATCTGTAAATTCAGGCTCCTTCATGAATTACTAGGTCAGGATATTAATGATCAATTACTAGTTCTCAATTCAGCATTAATGGATCCTGTTCCTACTGTATACTTTTTTGTGGTGCTGGGGATTGAACCCAGGGCCTTGTGCATGCAAGGCAAGCACTGTATACCAACTGAGCTATATCCCCTGAACTTTTGAAGATACAATTAATCCTCCAAAAATGTGGGATTGTCCCATATTACAAATAAGGAACCAAGGCTCAGAATCGTAGTGGCCTTTCCAGGAGTCACTTCTGCAGTGAGTAACATCAGGACTCATTTTTCCCATACTGTGGTTCTTTCTCTGCATTCAGCCTCCCTTTCCAGGGTGGCTCCAACAGCACCCGTGTCCCCAAGATTCTTTCTGTTGCATTAGTGTGAGGACATGAGGATATTTATTTTATGACTAACCTGTAGCTAATTATAGATTCATGCGCAAACACAAATGTTTTTCCCTGTGCTACACAACTTTAGGTATCCTCTTTTTAATCATCTTTTTGGGGAGAAGAGGTGGAAATGGACCATTACCATTTTAGTTCTGCTACTCAAGTGTGGTGGGGAAATCTGCTATCTACCTGATCATCATTCAGAAGCCCATCCCAGTGAATCCCCTGTCCTGCAGGGAGAAGCCTGGCTGGCTTGACCTTCACTCTTGTTGTCTCTCACTGAGATAATCCTCTGCATCCTGAAGGTGATGGTTTAGGCATCCTTTATTCAGGAAGCTTTTCCTTGATGCTTCCCCTTGACTGCAACCTTGCTCCTTGTCCCCCAACGACCACAGCAGTTCCACCACCTGCCATTGGTCAGGAAGGTGCATCTTGCCTCTTGTTAGTTACCATCCTCTTCCCTGTTAGGCTTTGCTCCCTAAAAACAAGGATTGTGTTCCACTCAGTTCCCAGTTAACTCAGTGAATAAAACAGGGGAAAAATTCCTTGAACGAACTACAGAAAAAATAAGTTCTGAATTCAAGGCCCATATTAAAGGCCAGACAGGGCCCCAGTGGTGGGCTTGTGAGGTCAAGGATAGCGCACTAGCAGACCTGGAAGCTGCGATTCCCATGTGCCATTGTGCCAGTTCTGCTGGAAAGAGTGATCTGATGGAAAGGAAAAGAATTAACTCGTGGCAAAACTCAGATGGAGCTGCCCTAACCAAGGGTCAGGGCTTGTTCTTTAAACCAGTCTGAGATACCAGAGGCTTTGATCTTATGGAATGACTTGATAAAGCATTAGGTTGGCATTTCTAAAACAAATTTAGTCCCGGCCATTTCCTTGCTCAAAACCCTTCTCTAGCTCCCAGGAATCCTCAGCAGAATTTCCCAATCAGTGTGCCATACACGGGTGACATTCCCTGAGCTTTGGGGTAATTGATTGGGGCCAGGGCAGCTGGAGCCCCTGGATCAGCCCTTCTGTCCATGGGTTATTAGAACATCATTTTAATCTTGGAAATTGCATGGAAATGGTGGAAAGCACCTGTGCATAAATGAAAGACTTTTCAACTCATTCCCTGCTCACCTTCTAACAGTTGCCCCATAGCATCCCATATTAACCAGCACACTCTCTGGGTCATGCATAATCCAGTCTTGCTACCCTGTCTCCTCCCTCCATTCCTTGGTCCATGTTGCTTCCCCAGACTCCCCACCCCCCTCCCCAGATGCCTGACCAGATCCCAGCCAGGCCCAGTGAGCGCCCCCACCCCAAGTCCCATTAATAAGCAGCACTCATCCTCAGTGACTGCAGTGATTACGTGGAATCCTAGTGGAGTGGGAGTCAGAGAGATGGAATCTGTATTCCCACAGAAAGGCCTGGCAAATGTTGCCCCTCCGGTAAATGTATGTTGAGCTAAGATCTTAAATGTATCCCATGAGACTGGGAAACAACGGGAAGAAAACCAAGTGCAAGTCAGCCTCCATTGGTTAGCACAGAGTAGACACTCAATAAATAACTTGAATGAATGAAAGAAGAAAGGTAAAACTCATTTTAAGTGTGGAATCCGTGAGTCTCAGTGAAGACATGACTAGTAGAGAGAAGGAAGATGGAGTAGTTGGAGATGTTTCAGAACAAGTCGCACCATCAACACTACAGTTCTTATACAACTTTGGAGGCATTTCCTGGCTAAATCCTCATGCCTTTGCCCAAGGAGACATGAATTGGGATCAGGATGTTCATTGCAGCAGCATTTTTTGATGGGGGTGGTTTGGGATTTTTTGGGGGGCACTCGACCACTGAGACGCATCCCCAGCCTTATTTTGCATTTTATTTAGAGACAGGGTCTCATTGACTTGCCTAGTGTCTCATCATTGCTGAGGCTGCCTTTGAACTCTCGATCCTCCTGATTCAGCCTACCAAGCTGCTGGGATTACAGGCCTGTACCACCACGCCCCGCTGCAGCATTGTTTATAACAGCAAAAACATAGGCCATAACTAAATATAGTTCAGGAGGGGAATACTCAAAAAAAATTGTGGTATGTTTATAAAATGAATGAAGTAATTGCATATTTGAAATATTGACATGGTTAAATCTTTTTTTTTTTTAATACCAGTAGGTTTTTCCTTTATTGTTTTTCCCTATAGTTAACACAGGTAAATATACAGTGATACTGGGGCTGGGGATGTGGCTCAAGCGGTAGCGCGCTCGCCTGGCATGCGTGCAGCCTGGGTTCAATCCTCAGTACCACAAACAAATAAAAATGTTGTGTCCACTGAAAACTAAAATAAATAAATATATAAATATTAGAAATTCTCTCTTTCTCTCTCTCTCTCTGTCTCTCTCTCTCTTTAAAAAAAATATTGCTCTGTCTTCTATCTTAAAAAATATATATATACACAGTGATACACAACCCAACATGATTAAATCTTAAAGAGATAACAGTGGGTGGAAAGGCAAGTCAAAATGGGAAATAGGTGATGCAGAACACCAAAACCAACATATATTGGTTGTAGTCATATACATAGAGAATAAAAATATAAAACCAGGCATTGACATGAAGCACAACCACCACGGGAATCTGGTTGCCTCCATGGAGGAGAGTAGGTAGGATAAGTTGGAAGATCTCTGAGTGGTGGGTATTTTTTACATTAGTTTCTATGCATTTTTTACATCAGTTTCTCTTAGTTTGAAATAACTTATCATTTTAAAAGTAAGTTAAAAACCACATAATTAAAGTCTCGGTCACTGGGATAACAGACTTGTGTTTCTCCATTTAGTCCTCTGGACATTCTTTATCAGACGCAACCGCAGCCCCCAGCTCCAGCTTCAGCCCGATTTTGTGCCCTGAGATGTCCTCTGTTCTTGACCCCACCCCTTTTCCAGTAGTCTAGCAAACAGTGCTGGGTCACATCTGCCACTTAGGCTCAACAAGTCTTAGCACCATTTAAAAGTATCAGTTCTCAACTCGGCCCCCAGAGACAGGCCAGATCTACCGTGGATCACTCTGGAGGCTTTAAAATGTTCATCTAGATCTTCTAAAATCCCCTCCCCCATTTTTTCTATATGTTGGAGCCTTGATCCAACCTAATTAGAATTAATTTTTGCAACAAGACATAATGAAATTCTCTTTCACACATTTGACTCGAGTCTATTTTTTGCATCAATCACCAGTGACTTACATCGCAATGTTCTCTTTAACTTGTAAATGTCTTTCCTTTTTCACCGAAGAAGCAATCAAATAATACATCTGTGGCAAATTTTACTGTTTCTAAAAATATGTCCATATTTGGGGAACAGTTTCAGTGGTGTGCCGGATCTTGCTCATATGGCTCAGGAGGGCCAGTTGTCTTGCATTCCTTCCCAGCTCCGTGTTCAACGACATCACACAACTCTCTTGAAGTGACCCTAACTGGGGGTGTTTACACCATGGAAATTGGCATGCGCTTCGAATGAGGTGGTTTGGGTTTTCTCCAGTAGAATTGTTGGGTAAAGGCCACCAGCCTACCACAAGGGCATGCCAGTTCTCTGAGTAGTGTAGGGCAAGCAGCACTCTCCTCATGTGGCACAGGTAGGAACTGAGAATCAGCCCTCCTTGGCTCTGCGGGGGGTAGACTGGTAGGCGCTGCACTGGCCTTAAAGTCAGGCAGATCCGAATGAGTCTGATCTAGTGACTTTTAAACTGTGAGTTGGACAAGTGTCTGAGTCAGCCCCTCAGCCTCCCCACGGATAAACTAAGGATGATGAATAATACCTTGTAAAGAGCTCGGGGGTTTTAAGGAAGTAGTATATGCAGAAGCCCTAATGAAGCCCAAAGGAGATCGATAAAATGGGCCTTCTGACTTACGAATTCTTCCCATCTCCATGCATGTGTTTTAGTACAACTCTGTCAACCAAACACCCTTCACTCAATGGTGAATATACTTTTTCTCCAAATATGTGCCATTTGATTAAGTAAAAAGTCTTAGAGTCACCATTTATGTCTGACTTGGGGAAATCAGTCTTCCTACAGCCTTAGAAATGTATGTACCAGGTATCGACTGAGTTCATTTTTCAACTGCCTGGAGTTTGCTCCAGTGGCCGTTCTGCTGAGCTAAGCATCCTGAAGAGGATTGATTGGGGGGGGGGGGGCTGGGTGTAACCATCCCATCAGCCACACCAACTGCAGTGGCCTACAGGGACATTCTCTTGGCTGTTCGTGTTCTCAGCTCTGGGCTTTCTCTGCACATTTGGACTGAACCTGTTGGTAGACAGCTGTTTCTAAGCCACTCACCTAAGCCAAGATGTACTTCCCAATTAGATTGTAATTAATTGTAGAATTAATTAATTGGCCTGAGCAGTATATTTAGTTGTGCAAGCATTCTTAAAAATACCAAAGGATAAACAGTGGAAATTTCCCTCCCTGTACCATTCCCAATTCACCCAGATCCCTCCCCACAAAAACCCTAAGAAGGTGGGAAGGAGGAAGAATCCAGCTCCTATTACTAGTTTCTTGTGAGGCCAAAGACTTTAGAGCTCATCTTAAAGACCCAGCATCAGCATGGCCTTCAGCTGAAGTTGAAACACATGCTGACTCCGCATGAGCCGGAGAAGACCCTCTGGCCACTGGGAACACTGAGGCCAGCCCCACACTTGTCAATAATTGTTAAGCAGATTTGCAAAGACAAATAAAGTCACAGAGGAGCTGTTTCTGTCTGTAAAGATAAGTCGTACCTAGGCCACAGGTATCAGCCATACTGACTAAGAGTGTCCTACCTCCAGGGAAAAAGGCAGGGGGAACCGAGCACTTGTAAGAAAGGTACTGCTTGTCAAGAGCAAGCTGGGATCGTCACTGTCACTGTTGGGGTAAAGCATGCACAAGTTTGCCATTTTAGCTACATTTATGTTACAGTTCAGTGACGTGAAGTCCACAGCCTATTGTGGTGCGGCCATCACCACAGTCCAGCTCTAGAAGGGGCAAGGCACAGTCACCCACCCCACTGGTTCTCGCTGCAGCCCTGGGGGTCTTGGTGCTTCCTTGTGCAATGAGAATGCCTCAGACACACTGTCCCCGAGAGACTGTGGCTGTGCCAAGCAGGTATGCCTGTCTCTGTCTTACTGTTACCTTACTCTCCTATCCTATGCCATTGCCCAGGGGTGATTCTGCTGCTTCTGGACAAGCTGCGGAAGATGAAATGGGAGCAGATGTGGAGACTGACGGCTGAGAGGGAGCTCATGGGCATGCTGTCTACATCCTTGGCTGACCAGGTGAGTGGCCAAGTTAGGGCTGTTATTCTGAGTGCCTTTGGGTAGGTCAGCATACAGTGTGTTATCTCCATAACACACCTGCAACGATGGGCTGATAAACAGGAAAGGTTTGTCTTGGCTCAGAGTTTCTGAGGTGTCAGTCCTTGGTCTCTTGGCCACGTTGCCTTGGGCCTGTTGCAAGGCAGCATGTCACAGCAGGAGCACGAGGAGGAGCAGGGAAAGTCACTCACCTCCTGACCAAGATAAAAAAGAGAAGAGGAAGAGACCCAGGTTCCACAGTTTCCTTCAAGGGCACATCCTCAGGGGCCTAAAGACCTCCCCCCTTGGCCCCACCCCTCAAAAGTTCCACCACCTCCAACGGAGTTCTGGGGGGGACCTGGGCTCAACCAGGCCTTTTAACACAGTCCAGATGCAAACTTGCCGCAGCCCTTGTGCTGTTGCTCACGGAGATCTTAAAGCAGCTGGCTCTGGGTTATTTTGCCACCTGTTATTGACTCCGAGGGAAAGAGCTGCCTTGGCCCTGGCAGGCTGAAACACTGCTCCCCTCACTGGTTCTTCCTTTGGTTCATTTGTTTGTTCATTTAGCGTAGTACCCTGAGCACAGTGGACACCAGGGCCATGCTCAGGAGAGGTAGGACAGATGAATGGGGATGCAGCTCTTGGTCTCAGGGAGCTCATGGTTTTTTGAGGCAGGATCATAACTTGCTGTCAGTCCACTGTGCCGAGAGGAGGTCACTGTCTTCATCAGAGCCATGGCAGGCCCCTACTCCCCCTGGCCCCAGTGCACCACCACTTGTTTCCTAGTCGAGTTTTCATGCCTCCATGGCAAATAAGTCTAACCTGTCAGGCTGAGACCCTGTCCTGGTGACCCTGAACTTGAGGGAAGTACATTTAAGTGGGAAGAACAAACTTCCTGGCTCTAGAAACCTCCCTATTATCCAGGCAACCTGAAAAGATCCTTGAACTCTGTCCATATCAATAGATATTCATAACAAAACCATTTCTCATTTTGACCAGGAAAGTCAGGAGCCTCCAGTCTTTGCCCTTGGATCAACAGGTCACTATAGATTTTGACCTTGCTGGGATGTTGGTGGCTGTCTTGGGAACACAGAGATGATTCCTCTGCATTTTGTCATGTCACCTCCCTAAATCCATGGCGCTCATCTCCGTGCTTCTGTTCAAAGTTCAGTTACCTGAATCCTCAAGTTCCCACACAGTTTTCTAATACAGAGGAAACCAGATACTGTGCAGGGTAACTTTTCTATTTTTTAAGCATTGCTATTTGGGATTTCTCAGATAGCCAGAAACTGATTTCCTTTTCTAAACAATGAGATACGGTATAATGAGTGAGTTAAAGA
>NW_027553405.1:0-39345 GCF_045843805.1 Urocitellus parryii
AGAAAACAGAGTGAAACCTAAACATGAAAATGGTTACTGCAAAGGAACCGTTTAACCTAGAAGAACGAAGTTTGGTGAGACAAGTGGAATTGGTGTACTGATCATTAAATGGAAGTATATCAAGATTGGGTGAAAAAATGTTTGCTGAGATTTCAGGAAACTCGTAGTTTTTTGAAGCTTTTCAACCCCTTTCAATGAAAGTGATTCTCGTCAGTCTCTGCTTGAGGCTACTTTAATAGGACACAGTCCATAGCGATAGAACTTGGAACTTCATTATTGTGCCAAGTTTCAAAGAGCTATCACAAACCGTGTTTGATTTAGAGTTCCAAATACATGTATCCATATAGGAGAAAACAGAGTGAAACCTAAACATGAAAACGGTTACTGGAAAGGTACGGTTTAACCTAGAAGAACGAAATTTGGTGAACCAAGTGGGATTGGTGTACTGATCATTTCCTGCAAGTTTAATCAAGATTTGGTGAAAAAAATGTTTGCTGAGATTTTAGGAAACTCGTAGTTTTGGAAGCTTGGCAACCCCTTTCAATGAAAGTGATTCTCGTCAGTCTCTGCTTGGGCTACTTCAATAGGACACATACCATAGCGATTGAACTAGGAACTACATTATTGTGCCAAGTTTCAAAGAACTAGCGCAAACCGTGTTTGATTTAGAGTAAGAACTACATGTATCCATATAGGAGAAAACGGAGTGAAACCTAAACATGAAAACGGTTACTGCAAAGGAATTGTTTAACCTAGAAGAACGTAATTTGGGTGAGCCAAGTGGGATTGGTGGGCTGATCATTAAATGGACGTATCATCAAGATTGGGTGAAAAAATGTTTGCTGAGATTTCAGGAAACTCGTAGTTTTTTGGAAGCTTTTCAACCCATTTCAATGAAAGTGATTCTCGTCAGTCTCTGCTTGGCGCTACTTCAATAGGACAGAAACCATAGCGATAGAACTTGGAACTGCATTATTGTGCCAATTTTCAAAGAGCTAGCACAAACCGCGTTTGATTTAGAATTCCACTACATGTATCCATCCTTATAGGAGAAAACAGAGTGAAAACTAAACATGAAAACAGTTACTGCAAAGGAACGGTTAACCTAGAAGAACGAAATTTGGTGAGCCAAGTTGGATTGGTGTCCTGATCCTTTCTTGCAAATATCATCAAGATTGGGGTTGAAAAAATGTTTGCTGAGATTTCAGGGAACTAGTAATTTTTGGAACCTTGGCAACCCCTTTCAATGAAAGTGATTACCGTCAGTCTCTGCTTGGGGCTTCTTCAATAAGACACAAACCATAGCGATAGAACTTGGAACTACATTATGGTGCCAAGTTTCAAAGAGCTAGCACAAACCGTGTTTGATTTAGAGTTCCAACTACATGTATCCATATAGGAGAAAACAGAGTGAAACGTAAACATGAAAACGGTTACTGCAAAGGATCGGTTTAACCTAGAAGAACGAAATTTTGTGAGCCAAGTGGATTCATGTACTGATCACTACCTGCAAGTATCATCAAGATTGGGTGAAAAAATGTTTGCTGAGATTTCAGGAAACTCGCAGTTTTTTTGAAGCTTAGCAACCCCTTTCAATGTAAGTGATTCTCGTCAGTCTCTGCTTGGGGTTACTTCAATAGGACACAAACCATAGCGATAGAAGTTGGAACTACATTATTGTGCCAAGTTTCAAAGAGCTAGCGCAAACCGTGTTTGATTTAGAGTTCCAACTACATGTATCTATATAGGAGAAAAGAGAGTGAAACCAAAACATGAAAACGGTTACTGAAAAGGAACGGTTTAACCTAGAAGAACGAAATTTGGTGACACAAGTTGGATTGGTGTACTGATCACTACCTGCAAGTATCATCAAGATTGGGTGAAAAAATATTTGCTGAGATTTCAGGAAACTCGTTGTTTTTTGGAAGCTTGGCAACCTTTTCAATGGAAGTGATTCTCGTCAGTCTCTGCTTGGGGCTACTTCAATAGGACGCAAACCATAGTGATAGAACTTGGAACTACATTATTCTCCCAAGTTTCAAAGAGCTAGCACAAACCGTGTTTGGTTTAGAGTTCCAACTACATGTATCCATATAGGAGAAAACAGAGTGAAACCTAAACATGAAAATGGTTAATGCAAAGAAAGGTTTAACCTAGAAGAACGAAATTTGGGGAGCCAAGTGGGATTCGAGGGCTGATCATTAAATGGAAGTATCATCAAGATTGGGTGAAAAAATGTTTGCTGAGATTTCAGGAAACTCGTAGTTTTTTGGAAGCTTGGCAACCCTTTTCAATGAAAGTGATTCTCGTCAGTCTCTGCTTGGGGCTACTTCAATAGGACACAATCCATAGCGATAGAACTTGCAACTTCATTATTGTGCCAAGTATCAAAGAGCTAGCACAAACCGTGTTTGATTACAGTTCCAACTACATGTATCCATACAGGAGAAAACAGAGGGAAACCTAAACATGAAAACGGTTACTGCAAAGGAACGGTTTAACCTAGAAGAACGAAATTTGGTGAGCCAAGTGGGATTCGTGTGCTGATCATTACCTGCAAGTATCATCAAGATTGGGTGAAAAAATGTTTGCTGAGATTTCAGGAAACTCGGCAGTTTTTTGGAAGCTTAGTAACCCTTTCAATGAAAGTGATTCTCGTCAGTCCCTGCGTGAGGCTACTTGAATACGACACAAAACCAGAGCGATAGAACTTGGAAGTACATTATTGTGCCAAGTTTCAAAGAGCTAGCCCAAACCGTGTTTGATTTAGAATTCCAACTACATGTATCCATATAGGAGAAAACAGAGTGAAACCTAAACATGAAAACGGTTACCGTAAAGGAACTGATTAACCTAGAAGAACGAAATTTGGTGAGCCAAGGGGGATTGGAGGCTGATCATTAAATGGAAGTATCATCAATATTGGGTGAAAAAATGTTTGCTGAGACTTCAGGAAACTCGCAGTTTTTTGGAAGCTTGCCAACCCCTTTCAATGAAAGTGATTCTCGTCAGTCTCGGCCTGGGGCTACATCAATAGGACACAAACCATAGCGATAGAACTTGGAACTACATTATTGTGCCACGTGTCAAAGAGCTAGCACAAACCGTGTTTCATTTAGTGTTTCAATTATACGTATCCATATAGGAGAAAACGGAGTGAAACCTAAACATGAAAACGGTTACTGCAAAGGAATCGTTTCACCTAGAAGAACGAAGTTTGGTGAGCCAAGGGGGATTGGAGGACTGATCCTTAAATGGAAGTATCATCAAGATTGCGTGAAAAAATGTTTGCTGAGATTTCATGAAACTCGTAGTTTTTTGGAAGCTTGGCAACCCCTTTCAATGAAAGTGATTTTCGTCAGTCTCTGCTTTTGGCTACTTCAATAGGACACAAACAATAGCCATAGAACTTGGAAGTACATTATTGTGCCAACTTTCAAAGAGCTAGCACAAAAAGTGTTTGATTTAGAGTTCCAACTACATGTATCCATATAGGACAAAGAGAGTGAAACCTAAACATGAAAACGGTTACTGCAAAGGAACGGTTTAACCTAGAAGAACGAAATTTGGTGAGCAAAGTGGGATTGGTGGGCTGATTATTAAATTGAAGTATCATCAAATTGGGTGAAAAAATGTTTGCTGAGATTTCAGGAAACTCGTAGTTTCTTGGAAGCTTGGCAACCCCTTTCAATGAAAGTGATTCTCGTCATTCTCTGCTTGGGGCTACTTCAATAGGACACATACCATAGCGATTGAACTAGGAACTACATTACTGTGCCAAGTTTCAAAGAGCTAGCACAAACCGTGTTTGATTTAGAGTTCCAACTACATGTATCCTTATAGGAGAAAACACAGTGAAACCTAAACATGAAAACGGTTATTGGAAAGGAACGGTTTACCTAGAAGAACGAAATTTGGTGGGGCAAGTGGGATTGGTGGGCTGATCATTAAATGGAAGTTTCATCAAGATTGGGTGAAAAAATGTTTGCTAAGATTTCAGGAAACTCGTAGTTTTTTGGAAGTTTTGGCAACCCCTTTCAATGAAAGTGATTCTAGTCAATCTCTGCTTGGGGCTACATCAGTAGGACACAAATCATAGCGATAGAACTTGGAACTACATTATTGTGCTACGTTTCAAAGAGCTAGCACAATCCGTGTTTGATTTAGAGTTCCAACTACATGTATCCATATAGGAGAAAACAGAGTGAAACCTAAACATGAAAACGGTTACTGCAAAGGAACGGTTTAACCTAGAAGAACGAAATTTGGTGAGCCATGTGGGATTCGTGTACTGATCACTACCTGCAAGTATCATCAAGATTGGGTCAAAAAATGTTTGCTGAGATTTCCGGAAACTCGTAGTTTTTGGAAGCTTGGCAACCCCTTTCAATGAAAGTGATTCTCCTCAGTCTCTGCTTGGGGCTACTTCAATAGGGCACAAACCATGGCGATAGAACTTGGAACTACATTATTGTGCCAAGTTTCAAAGAGCTAGCACAAACCGTGTTTGATTTAGAGTTCCAAATACATGTATCCATATAGGAGAAAACCGAGTGAAACCTAAACATGAAAACGGTTACTGCAAAGGACAGGTTTAACCTAGAATAACGAAATTTGGTGAGACAATTTGGGATTCATTTACTGATCACTACCCGCAAGTATCATCAAGATTGGGTAAAACGCAATTTTATTGAGATTGAGATTTCAGAAACGCAGTTTTTTGGAAGCTTGGCAACCCCTTTCAATGAAAGTGATTCTCATCAGTCTCGGCTTGGGGCTACTTCAATAGGACACAAATCATAGCGAAAGAACTTTAACTACATTATTGTGCCAAGTTTCAAAGAGCTAGCAAAAAACCGTGTTGATTTAGAGTTCCAACTACATGTATGCATATAGGAGAAAAAAGAGTGAAACCTAAACATGAGAACGATTACTGCAAAGGAACGGATTAACTAGAAGAACGAAATTTGGTGAGCCAATTGGGATTGGTGTACTGATCATTAATTGGAAGTATCATCAAGTTTGGGTGAAAAAATGTTTGCTGAGATTTCAGGAAACTCGTAGTTTTTTGGAAGCTTGGCAACCCCTTTCAATAAAAGTGATTCTCGTCAGTCTCTGCTTTTGGCTACTTCAATAGGACACAAACCATAGCCATAGAACTTGGAACCACATTATTGTGCCAACTTTCAAAGAGCTAGCACAAACCGTGTTTGATTTAGAGTTCCAACTACATGTATCCATATAGGACAAAGAGAGTGAAACCTAAACATGAAAACGGTTACTGCAAAGGAACGGTTTAACCTAGAAGAACGAAATTTGGTGAGCAAAGTGGGATTAGTGGGCTGATTATTAAATTGAAGTATCACCAAGATTGGGTGAAAAAATGTTTGCTGAGATTTCCGGAAACTCGTAGTTTTTTGGAAGCTTGGCAACCCCTTTTAAAGAAAGTGATTCTCCCCAGTCTCTGCTTGGGGAATCTTCAATGGGACACAAACCATAGCGGTAGAACTTGGAACTACATTATTGTGCCAAGTTTCTAAGAGCTAGCACAAACCGTGTTTGATTTAGTGTTCCAACTAATGTATCCATATAGGAGAAAACAGAGTGAAACCTAAACATGAAAACAGTTCCTGCAAAGGAACGGTTTAACCGAGAAGAACGAAATTTGGTGAGCCAAGTGGGATTCGTGTACTGATCATTAAATGGAAGTATCATCAATATTGGGTCTAAAAATGTTTGCTGAGATTTCCGGAAACTCGTAGTTTTTGGAAGCTTGGCAACCCCTTTCAATGAAAGTGATTCTCGTCAGTCTGTGCTTTGGGCTACTTCAATAGGACACAAACCATAGCGATAGAACTTGGAACTACATTATTGTGCCAAGTTTCAAAGAGCTAGCACGAATGTGTTTGATTTAGAGTTCCAACTACATGTATCCATATAGGAGAAAAACAGAGTGAAACCTAAGCATGAAAACGGTTACTGCAAAGGAAAGGTTTAACCTACAAGAATGAAATTTGGTGAGCCAAGTGGGATTCATGTACTGATCACTACCTGCAAGTATCATCAAATTGGTTGAAAAAATGTTTGCTGAGATTTCAGGAAACGCAGTTTTTTGGAAGCTTGGCAACCCATTTCAATGAAAGTGATTCTTATCATTCTCTGCTTGGGGCTACTTCAATAGGACACAAACCATAGCGATAGAACTTCGAACTACATTATTGTGCCAAGTTTCAAAGAGCTAGCACAAACCGTTTTGATTTAGAGTTCCAACTACATGTATCCATATAGGAGAAAACAGAGTGAAACCTAAACATGAAAACGGTTACTGCAATGGAACGGTTTAACCTAGAAGAACGAAATTTGGTGAGCCAAGTGGGATTGGTGGGCTGATCATTAAATGGAAATATCATCAAGATTGGGTGTAAAATGTTTGCTGAGATTACAGGAAACTCGTACTTTTTGGAACCTTTGCAACCCCTTTCAATGAAAGTGATTCTCGTCAGTCTCTGCTTGGGGCTACAACAGTAGGACACAAATCATGGCGATAGAACTTGGAACTACATTATTGTGCCGAGTTTCAATGAGCTAGCACAAACGGTGTTTGATTTAGAGTTCCAACTACATGTATCCATATAGGAGAAAACAGAGTGAAACCTAAACATGAAAACGGTTACTGCAAAGGAACGGTTTAACCTAGAAGAGCGAAATTTGGTGAGCCATGTGGGATTCGTGTACTGATCCACTACCTGCAAGTATCATCAAGATTGGGTGAAAAATGTTTGCTGAGATTTCAGGAAACTCGTAGTTTTTTGAAGCTTGGCAACCCCTTTTCAATGAAAGTGATTCTGGTCAGTCTCTGCTTAGGCCTACTTCAATAGGACAGAAAGCATAGCGATAGAACTTGGAACTACATTATTGTGCCAAGTTTCAAAGAGCTAGCACAAACCGTGTTTGATTTAGAGTTCCAACTACATGTATCCATATAGGAGAAAACAGAGTGAAACCTAAACATGAAAACGGTTACTGCAAAGGAACGGTTTAACCTAGAAGAATGAAATTTGGTGAGCCAAGTGGGATTGGTGGGCTGATCATTAAATGGAAGTATCATCAAGATTGGGTGTAAAAATGTTTGCTGAGATTTCCGGAAACTCGTACTTTTTGGAAGCTTGGCAACCCCTTTCAATGAAAGTGATTCTCGTCAGTCTCTGCTTGGGGCTTCATCAATAGGACACAAACCATAGCGAAAGAACTTGGAACTACATTATTGTGCTACGTTTCAAAGAGGTAGCACAAACCGTGTTTGATTTAGAGTTCCAACTACATGTATCCATATAGGAGAAAACAGAGTGAAACCTAATCGGTTTCACCTAGAAGAACAATATTTGGTGAGTCAAGTGGGATTCGTGTACTGATCACTACCTGCAAGTATCATCAAGATTGGGTCAAAAAATGTTTGCTGAGATTTCAGGAAACGCAGTTTTTGGAAGCTTGGCAACCCCTTCCAATGAAAGTGATTCTCATCAGTCTCTACTTGGGGCTACTTCAATAGGATACAAACCATAGTGATAGAACTTGGAACTACATTATTGTTCCCAGTGTCAAAGAGCTAGCACAAACCGTGTTTGATTTAGAGTTCCAAATACATGTATCCATATAGGAGAAAACAGAGTGAAACCTAAACATGAAAACGGTTCCTGCAAAGGAACGGTTTAACCTAGAAGAACGAAATTTGTGAGCCAAGTGGGATTGGTGGGCTGATCATTAAATGGAAGTATCATCAAGATTGGGTGAAAAAATGTTTGCTGAGATTTCAGGAAACTCGCAGTTTTTTTGGAAGCTTGGCAACCCCTTTTAATGAAAGTGATTCTCGTCAGTCTCTGCTTGGGCAAATTCAATAGGACACAAACCATAGTGACAGAACTTGGAACTACATTATTGTGCCAAGTTTCAAAGAGCTAGCACAAACGGTGTTTGATTTAGAGTTCCAACTACATGTATCCATATAGGAGAACACAGAGTGACAGCTAAACATGAAAACAGTTACTGCAAAGGAAAGGTTTAACCTAGAAGAACGAAATTTGGTGAGCCAAGTGGAATTGGTGTACTGATCATTAAATGGAAGTATCATCAAGAGTGGGTCAAAAAATATTTGCTGAGATTTCCGGAAACTGGTAGTTTTTTGGAAGCTTGGCAACCCCTTTCAATGAAAGTGATTCTCGTCAGTCTCTCCTTTGGGATACTTCAATAGGACACAAAACATAGTGATAGAAATTGGAACTATATTATTGTGCCAAGTTTTCAAAGAGCTAGCACAAACCGTGTTTGATTTAGAGTTCCAACTACATGTATCCATATAGGAGAAAACAGAGTGAAACCTAAACATGAAAACGGTTACTGCAAAGGAACAGTTTAACCTAGAAGAACGAAATTTGGTGAGCCAAGTGGGAATGGTGGGGTGATCATTAAATGGAAGTATCATCAAGATTGGGTGAAAAAAATGTTTGCTGAGATTTCAGTAATCTCGTAGTTTTTTGGAAGCTTGGCAATCCCTTTCAATGAAAGTGATTCTCGTCAGTCTCTGCTTGGGGCTACTTCAATAGGACACAAACCATAGCGATAGAACTTGGAACTACATTATTGTGCCAAGTTTCAAAGAGCTAGCACAAACCGTGTTTGATTTACACTTCCAACTACATGTATCCATATAGGAGAAAACAGAGTGAAACCTAAACATGAAAACGGTTCCTGCAAAGGAACAGTTTAACCTAGAAGAACGAAATTGGTGAGCCCAGTGGGAATGGTGGGGTGATCATTAAATGGAAGTATCATCAAGATTGGGTGAAAAAATATTTGCTGAGATTTCAGGAAACTCGCAGTTTTTAGGAAGCTTGGCAACCCCTTTCAATGAAAGTGACTCTCGTCAGTCTCTGCTTGGGGCTACTACAATAGGACACAAACCATAGCGATAGAATTTGGAACTACATTATGTGCAGGAGTTTCAAAGAGGTAGCACAAACCGTGTTTGATTTAAGTTCCAACTACATGTATCCATATAGGAGAATACAGAGTGAAACCTAAACATGAAAACGGTTACTGCAAAGGAACGGTTTAACCTAGAAGAACGAAATTTGGTGAGTGAAGTGGGATAGGTGGGGTGATCATTAAATAAAAGTATCCTGAAGATTGGGTGAAAAAATGTTTGCTGAGATTTCCGGAAACTCGTAGTTTTTTGGAACCTTGGCAACCCCTTTCAATGAGAGTGATTCTCGTCAGTCTCTGCTTGGGGCTACCTTCAATAGGACACAAACCATAGCGATAGAACTTGGAACTACATTATTGTGCCAAGTTTCAAAGAGCTAGCACAAGACGTGTTTGTTTTAGAGTTCCAACTACATGTATCCATATAGGAGAAAACAGAATGAAAGCTAAACATGAAAACGGTTACTGCAAAGGAACGGTTTAACCTAGAAGAACGAAATTTGGTGAGCCAAGGGGAATTGGTGTACTGATCATTAAATGGAAGTATCATCAAGATTGGGTGAAAAAATGTTTGCTGAGATTACAAGTAACTCGTAGATTTTTGTCAGCTTGGCAACCCCTTTCAATGAAAGTGATTCTCGTCAGTCTCTGCTTGCGGCTAGTTCAATAGGACACAATCCATAACGATAGAACTTGGAACTTCATTATTGTGCCAAGTTTCAAAGAGCTAGCACAAACCGTGTTTGATTTAGAGTTCCAACTACATGTATCCATATAGGAGAAAACAGAGTGAAACCTAAACATGAAAACGGTTACTGCAAAGGAACGGTTTAACCTAGAAGAACGAAACTTGGTCAGCCAAGTGGAATGGGTGTACTGATCATTTCCTGCCAGTATCATCAAGATTGGTTGAAAAAATGTTTGCTGAGATTTCTGGAAACTCGTAGTTTTTGGAAGTTTGGCAACCCCTTTCAATGAAAGTGATTCTCGTCAGTCTCTGCTTGGGGCTACTCCAATAGACACAAACCATAGCGATTGAACTTGGAACTACATTATTGTGCCATGTTTCAAAGAGCTAGCACAAACTGTGTTTGATTTAGAGTTCCAACTACATATATCCATTTAGGAGAAAACAGAGTGAATCCTAAACATGAAAACGGTTACTGCAAAGGAACGGTTTAAACTAGAGGAACGAAATTTGGTCAGCCAAGTGGGATTGGTGTACTGATCATTACCTGCAAGTATCATCAAGATTGGGTGAAAAAATGTTTGCTGAGATTTTAGGCAACTCGTGTTTTTTTGGAAGCTTGGCAACCCCTTTCAATGAAAGCGATTCTCCTCAGACTCTGCTTGGGGCTACTTCAATAGGACCCAAACCTTCGCAATAAAACTTGGAACTACATTATTGTGCCAAGTTTCAAAGAGCTAGCACAAACCGTGTTTGATTTTGAGTTCCAACTACATGTATCCGTATAGGAGAAAACAGAGTGAAACCTAAACATGAAAACGGTTATTGCAAAGGAACGGTTTAACCAAGAAGAACGAACTTTGGTGAGCCAAGTGGGATTGATGTACTGATCATTACCTGCAAGTATCATCAAGATTGGGTGAAAAAATGTTTGCTGAGATTTCAGGAAATTCGTGGGTTTTTGGAAGCTTGGCAACCCCTTTCAATGAAAGTGATTCTCGTCAATCTCTGCTTGGGCTACATCAATGGGACACAATCCATAGCGATAGAACTTGGAACTACATTATTGTGGCAAGTTTCAAAGAGCTAGCACAAACGTGTTTGATTTTGTGTTCCAAATACTTGTATCCATATAGGAGAAAACAGAGTGAAACCTAAACATGAAAACGGTTACTGCAAACGCACAGTTTAACCTAGAAGAACGAAATTTGGTGAGCCAAGTGGGACAGGTGTACTGATCATTACCTGCAAGTATCATCAAGATTGGGTGAAAAAATGTTTGCAGAGATTTCCGGAAACTCGTATTTTTTTGGAAGCTTTTCAACCCCTTTCAATGAAAGTGATTCTCCTCAGTCTCTGCTTGGGCTACTTCAATGGGACACAATCCATAGCGATAGAACTTTGAACTACATTCTTGTGCCAAGTTTCAAAGAGCTAGCACAAACCGTGTTTGATTTAGAGTTCCAACTACATGTATCCATATAGGAGTAAACAGAGTGAAACCTAAACATGAAAACGGTTCTTGCAAAGGAAAGGTTTTACCTAGAAGAATGAAATTTGGTGATCCAAGTAGGACTGGTGTACTAATCATTACCTGCAAGTATCATCAAGATTTGGTGAAAAAGTGTTTGCTGAGATTTCAGGAAACTCGTATTTTTTTGGAAGCTTTGCAACCCCTTTCAATGAAAGTGATTCTCGTCAGACTCTGCTTGGGGCTACTTCAATACGACCCAAACATTAGCGATAGAAGTTGGAACTACATTATTGTGCCAAGTTTCAAAGAGCTAGCACAAACCGTGTTTGATTTTGAGTTCCAACTACATGTATCCATATAGGAGAAAACAGAGTGAAACCTAAACATGAAAACGGTTACTGCAAAGGAACGGTTTAACCAAGAAGAACGAAATTTGGTGAGCCAAGTGGGATTCATGTACTGATCATTACCTGCAAGTATCATCAAGATTGGGTGAAAAAATGTTTGCTGAGATTTCAGGAAATTCGTGGTTTTTTGGAAGCTTGGCAACCCCTTTCAATGAAAGTGATTCTCGTCAATCTCTGCTTGGGCTACTTCAATGGGACACAATCCATAGCGATAGAACTTGAAACTACATTATTGTGCCAAGTTTCAAAGAGCTAGCACAAACCGTGTTTGATTTAGAGTTCCAACTACATGTATCCATATAGAGAAAACAGAGTGAAAACCTAAACATGAAAACGGTTACTGCAAAGAACGGTTTAACCTAGAAGAATGAAATTTTCTGAGCCAAGTGGGATGGGTGTACTGATCATTTCCTGGCAGTATTATCAAGATTGGGTGAAAATATTATTGCTGAGATTTCAGGAAAATCGTAGTTTTTGGAAGCTTGGAAACCCTTTCAATGAAAGTGATTCTCGTCAGTCTCTGCTTGGGGCTACTTCAATAGGACACAAACCATAGTGATAGAACTTGGAACTACATTATTGTGCCAAGTTTCAAAGAGCTAGCACAAACTGTGTTTGATTTTAGAGTTCGAACTACATGTATCCATATAGGAGAAAACAGAGTGAAACCAAACATGAAAACGGTTACTGCAAAGGAATGCTTTAACCTTGAAGAACGAAATTTGGTGAGCTAAGTGGGACTGGTGTACTCATCATTACCTACATGTATCATCAAGATTGGGTGAAAAAATGTTTGCTGAGTTTTCCGGAAACTCGTAGTTTTTTGGAAGCTTTGCAACCCCTTTCAATGAAAGTGATTCTCGTCAGTCTCTGCTTGGGGCTACTTCAATCGGACACAAACCATAGCGATAGAACTTGGAACTACATTATTGTGCCAAGTTTCAAAGAGCTAGCACAAACCGTCTTTGATTTAGAGTTCCAACTACATGTATCCATATAGGAGAAAACAGTGTGAAAACTAAACATGAAAACGGTTACTTCACAGGAACGGTTTAACCTAGAAGAATGAAATTTTCTGAGCCAAGTGGGATGGGTGTACTGATCATTACCTGCAAGTATCATCAATATTGGGTGAAAAAAATGTTTGCTGAGATTTCAGGAAACTCGTACTTTTTTGGAAGCTTGGAAACCCCTTTCAATGAAAGTGATTCTCGTCAGTCTCTGCTTTGGGCTAATTCAATAGGACACAAACCATAGCGATAGAACTTGGCACTCCATTATTGTGCCAAGTTTCAAAGACCTAGCACCAACCGTGTTTGATTTAGAGTTCCAACTACATGTATCCTTATAGGAGACAACAGAGTGAAACCTAAACATGAAAACGGTTACTGCAAAGGAACGGTTTAACCTAGAAGAACGAAATTTGATGAACCAAGTGGGATTGGTGTACTGATCATTTCCTGCATGTATAATCAAGATTGGGTGAAAAAAATGTTTGCTGAGATTTCAGGAAACTCGTAGTTTTTTGGAAGCTTGGCAACCCCTTTCAATGAAAGTGATTCTCGTCAGTCTCTGCTTGGGGCTACTTCAATAGGACACATACCATAGCGATTGAACTAGGAACTACATTATTGTGCCAAGTTTGAAAGAGCTAGCGCAAACCGTGTTTGATTTAGAGTAAGAAATACATGTATCCATATAGGAGAAAACGGAGTGAAACCTAAACATGAAAACGGTTACTGCAAAGGAACTGTTTAACCTAGAAGAACGAAATTTGGTGAGCCAAGTGGGATAGGTGGGCTGATCATTAAATGGATGTATCATCAAGATTGGGTGAAAAAATGTTTGCTGAGATTTTAGGAAACTCGTAATTTTTATAAGCTTTTCAACCCCTTTCAATGAAAGTGATTCTCGTAAGTCTCTGCTTGGGGCTTCTTCAATAGGACACAAACCATAGCGATAGAACTTGGAACTACATTATTGTGCCAATTTTCAAAGAGCTAGCACAAACCGTGTTTGATTTAGAGTTACAACTACATGTATCCATATAAGAGAAAACAGAGTGAAACCTAAATACGAAAACGGTTCCTGCAATGAACGGTTTAACCTAGAAGAACGAAATTTGGTGAGCCAAGTGGGATTCGTGTACTGATCACTACCTGGAAGTATCCTGAATATTGGGTGAAAAAACGTTTGCTGAGATTTCAGGAAACTCGCAGGTTTTGGAAGCTTAGCAACCCCTTTCAATGAATGTGATTCTCGTCAGTCTCTGCTTTGGGATACTTCAATAGTACAAAAAACATAGCGATAGAAATTGGAACTACATTATTGTGACAAGTTTCAAAGAGCTAGCACAAACCGTCTTTGATTTAGAGTTCCAACTACATGTATCCATATAGGAGTAAACAGAGTGAAACCTAAACATGAAAACGGTTACTGCAAAGGAACGGTTTAACCTAGAAGAACGAAATTTGGTGAGCCAAGTGGGATTGGTGTACAGATCATTAATTGGAAGTATCATCAAGATTGGGTGAAAAAATGTTTGCTGAGATTTCAGTAAACTCGTAGTTTTTTGGAAACTTGGCAACCCCTTTCAATAAGTGATTCTAGTCAGTCTCTGCTTGGGGCAACTTCAATAGGACACAAACAATAGTGATAGAACTTGAAACTACATTATTGTGCCAAGTTTAAAAGAGCTAGCACAAACCGTGTTTGATTTAGAGTTCCAACTACATGCATCCAAATAAGTGAAAACAGAGTGAAACCTAAACATGAAAACGGTTACTGCAATGGAACGGTTTAACCTAGAAGAACAAAATTTGGTGAGCCAAGTGGGATTGGTGTAGTGATCATTATCTGCAAGTATCATCAAGATTGGGCGAAAAAATATTTGCTTAGATTTCAGGAAACTCGTAGTTTTTTTGGAAGCTTGGCAACCCTTTTCAATGAAAGTGATTCTCGTCAGTCTCTGCTTGGGGCTACTTCAATAGGACACATACCATAGCGATCGAACTAGGAACTACATTATTGTGCCAAGTTTCAAAGAGCCAGCGCAAACCGTGTTTGATTTAGAGTAAGAACTACATGTTTCCATATAGGAGAAAACGGAGTGAAACCTAAACATGAAAACGGTTACTGCAAAGGAATTGTTTAACATAGAAGAACGTAATTTGGTGAGCCATGTGGGATTGGTGGGCTGATCATTAAATGGACGTATCATCAAGATTGGGTGAAAAAATGTTTGCTGAGATTTCAGGAAACTCGTAGTTTTTTGGAAGCTTTTCAACCCATTTCAATGAAAATGATTCTCGTCAGTCTCTGCTTGGCGCTACTTCAATAGGACACAAACCATAGCGATTGAACTTGGAACTACATTATTGTGCCAAGTTTCAAAGAGCTAGCACAAACAGTGTTTGATTTAGAGTTCCAACTACATGTATCCTTATAGGAGAAAACAGAGTGAACCATAAACATGAAAACGGTTGCTGCAAAGGAACGGTTTAACCTAGAAGAACGAAATTTGGTGAGCCAAGTGGGATTCGTGTACTGATCACTACCTGCAAGTATCATCAAGATTGGGTCAAAAAATATTTGCTGAGATTTCAGGAAACTCGTAGTTTTTTGGAAGCTTGGCAACCCCTTTCAATGAAAGTGATTCTCGTCAGTCTCTGCTTCGGCCTACTTCAATAGGACACAAACCATAGCGATAGAACTTGGAACTACATTATTGTGCGAATTTTCAAAGAGCTAGCACAAACCGTGTTTGATTTAGAGTTCCAACTACATGTATCCATATAGGAGAAAACAGAGTGAAACGTAAACATGAAAACGGTTACTGCAAAGGAAAGGTTTATCCTACAAGAACGAAATTTGGTGAGCCAAGTGGGATTCGTGTACTGATCATTAAATGGAAGTATCATCAAGATTGGGTGAAAAAATGTTTGCTGAGATTTCCGGAAACTCGAAGTTTTTTGGAAGCTTGGCAACCCCTTTCAATGAAAGTGATTCTCGTCAGTCTCTGCTTGGGGCTACTTCTATAAGACACAAACCATAGCGATAGAACTTGGAACTTCATTATTGTGCCAAGTTTCAAAGAGCTGGCAAAAACTGTGTTTGATTTAGAGTTCAAACTACATGTATCCATATAGGAGAAAACAGAGTGAAACCTAAACATGAAAACTGTTACTGCAAAGGAAGGGTTTAACCTAGAAGAACGAAGTTTGGTGAGCCAAGTGGGATTCGTGTACTGATCACTACCTGCAAGTATCATCAAGATTGGGTGAAAAAATGTTTGCTGAGATTTCAGGAAACTCGTACTTTTTTGGAAGCTTTTCAACCCCTTTCAATTAAAGTGATTCTCGTCAGTCTCTGCTTATGGCTGCTTCAATAGGACACAAACCATAGCGATAGAACTTGGAACTCCATTATTGTGCCAAATTTCAAAGAGCTACCACAAACCGTGTTTGATTTAGAGTTCCAACTACATGTATCCCATCCTAATAGGAGAAAACAGAGTGAAACATAAACATGAAAACGGTGGCTGCAAAGGAACGGTTTAACCTAGAAGAACGAAATTTGGTGAGCCAAGTGGGATTCATGTACTGATCACTACGTGCAAGTATCATCAAAATGGGTGAAAAAAATGTTTGCTTAGATTTCAGGAAACTCGTAGTTTTTTGGAAGCTTTTCAACCCCTTTCAATGAAAGTGATTCTCGTCAGTCTCTGCTTGGGGCTACTTCAATAGGACACAAACCATAGTGATAGCACTTGGAACTACATTATTGTGCCAAGTTTCAAAGAGCTACCACAAACCGTGTTTGATTTAGAGTTCCAACTACATGTATCTATATAGGAGGAAAACAGAGTGAAACCTAAACATGAAAACGGTTACTGCAAAGGAACGGTTTAACTTAGAAGAACGAAATTTGGTGAGCCAAGTGGGATTGGTGTACTGATGATTTCCTGCAAGTATCATCAAGATTGGGTGAAAAATGTTTGCTGAGATTTCAGGAAACTCGTAGTTTTTTGGAATCTTGGCAACCCCTTTAAATGAAAGTGATTCTCATCAGTCTCTGCTTGGGGCTACTGCAATAGGACACAAACCATAGCGATAGAACTTGGAACTTCATTATTGTGCCAAGTTTCAAAGAGCTGGCAAAAACTGTGTTTGATTTAGAGTTCCAACTACATGTATCCATATAGGAGAAAACAGAGTGAAAACTAAACATGAAAACGGTTACTTCACAGGAACGGTTTAACCTAGAAGAATGAAATTTGGTGAGCAATTGGGATTGGTGTACTGATCATTACCTGCAAGTATCATCAATATTGGGTGAAAAAAATGTTTGCTGAGATTTCAGGAAACTCGTACTTTTTTGGAAGCTTTTCAACCCCTTTCAATGAAAGTGATCTCGCCAGTCTCTGCTTTGGGCTAATTCAATAGGACAGAAACCATAGTGATAGAACTTGGAACTCCATTATTGTGCCAAGTTTCAAAGAGCTAGCACAAACCGTGTTTGATTTAGAGTTCCAACTACATGTATCCTTATAGGAGAAAACAGAGTGAAACCTAAACATGAAAACGGTTACTGCAAAGGAACGGTTTAACCTAGAAGAACGAAATTTGGTGAGCCAAGGGGGATTGGTGTACTGATCATTTCCTGCATGTTTAATCAAGATTGGGTGAAAAAAATGTTTGCTGAGATTTCAGGAAACTCGTAGTTTTTGGAAGCTTGGCAACCCCTTTCAATGAAAGTGATTCTCGTCAGTCTCTGCTTGGGGCTACTTCAATAGGACACATACCATAGCGATTGAACTAGGAACTACATTATTTTGCCAAGTTTGAAAGAGCTAGCGCAAACCGTGTTTGATTAAGAGTAAGAACTACATGTATCCATATAGGAGAAAACGGAGTGAAACCTAAACATGAAAACGGTTACTGCAAAGGAACTGTTTAACCTAGAAGAACGAAATTTGGTGAGCCAAGTGGGATAGGTGGGCTGATCATTAAATGGATGTATCATCAAGATTGGGTGAAAAAATGTTTGCTGAGATTTTAGGAAACTCGTATTTTTTTATAAGCTTTTCAACCCCTTTCAATGAAAGTGATTCTCGTAAGTCTCTGCTTGGGGCTACTTCAATAGGACACAAGCTATATTGATAGAACTTGGAACTACATTATTGTGCCAAGTTTCAAAGAGCTAGCACAAACAGTGTTTGATTTAGAGTTCCAACTACATGTATCCATATAGGAGAAAACAGAGTGAAACCTAAACATGAAAACGGTTACTGCAAAGGAACGGTTTAACCTAGAAGAATGAAATTTGGTGAGCCAAGTGGGATTGGTGTACTGATCATTATCTGCAAGTATCATCAAGATTGGGTTAAAAAAATGTTTGCTGAGATTTCAGGAAACTGGCAGTTTTTTGGAAGCTTGCAACCCCTTTCAATGAAAGTGATTCTCGTCAGTCTCTGCTTGGGCCTACTTCAATAGGACACAGTCCATAGCGATAGAAATTGGAACTTCATTATTGTGCCAAAGTTTCAAAGAGCTAGCATAAACCGCGTTTGATTTAGAGTTCCAACTACATGTATCCATATAGGAGAAAACAGAGTGAAACCGAAACATGAAAACGGTTACTGCAAAGGAACGGTTTAACCTAGAAGAACGAAATTTGGTGAGCCAAGTGGGATTCATGTACTGATCACTACGTGCAAGTATCATCAAAATGGGTGAAAAAATGTTTGCTTAGATTTCAGGAAACTCGTAGTTTTTGGTAGCTTTTCAACCCCATTCAATGAAAGTGATTCTCGTCAGTCTCTGCTTGGGGCTACTTCAATAGGACACAAACCATAGTGATAGCACTTGGAACTACATTATTGTGCCAAGTTTCAAAGAGCTACCACAAACCGTGTTTGATTTAGAGTTCCAACTACATGTATCTATATAGGAGAAAACAGAGTGAAACCTAAACATGAAAACGGTTACTGCAAAGGAACGGTTTAACTTAGAAGAACGAAATTTGGTGAGCCAAGTGGGATTGGTGTACTGATGATTTCCTGCAAGTATCATCAAGATTGGGTGAAAAATGTTTGCTGAGATTTCAGGAAACTCGTAGTTTTTTGGAATCTTGGCAACCCCTTTAAATGAAAGTGATTCTCATCAGTCTCTGCTTGGGGCTACTGCCAATAGGACACAAACCATAGCGATAGAACTTGGAACTTCATTATTGTGCCAAGTTTCAAAGAGCTGGCAAAAACTGTGTTGATTTAGAGTTCCAACTACATGTATCCATATAGGAGAAAACAGAGTGAAAACTAAACATGAAAACGGTTACTTCACAGGAACGGTTTAACCTAGAAGAATGAAATTTGGTGAGCCAATTTGGATTGGTGTACTGATCATTACCTGCAAGTATCATCAATATTGGGTTGAAAAAAATGTTTGCTGAGATTTCAGGAAACTCGTACTTTTTTGGAAGCTTTTCAACCCCTTTCAATGAAAGTGATTCTCGTCAGTCTCTGCTTTGGGCTAATTCAATAGGACAGCAACCATAGCGATAGAACTTGGAACTCCATTATTGTGCCAAGTTTCAAAGAGCTAGCACAAACCGTGTTGATTTAGAGTTCCAACTACATGTATCCTTATAGGAGAAAACAGAGTGAAACCTAAACATGAAAACGGTTACTGCAAAGGAACGGTTTTAACCTAGAAGAACGAAATTTGGTGAACCAAGTGGGATTGGTGTACTGATCATTTCCTGCATGTTTAATCAAGATTGGGTGAAAAAAATGTTTGCTGAGATTTCAGGAAACTCGTAGTTTTTTGGAAGGTTGGCAACCCCTTTCAATGAAAGTGATTCTCGTCAGTCTCTGCTTGGGGCTACTTCAATAGGACACATACCATAGCAATTGAACTAGGAACTACATTATTGTGCCAAGTTTGAAAGAGCTAGCACAAACCATGTTTGATTAAGAGTAAGAACTACATGTATCCATATAGGAGAAAACAGAGTGAAACCTAAACATGAAAACGGTTACTGCAAAGGAACTGTTTAACCTAGAAGAACGAAATTTGGTGAGCCAAGAGGGATAGGTGGGCTGATCATTAAATGGATGTATCATCAAGATTGGGTGAAAAAATGTTTGCTGAGATTTTAGGAAACTCGTATTTTTTTATAAGCTTTTAAACCCCTTTCAATGAAAGTGATTCTCGTAAGTCTCTGCTTGGGGCTACTTCAATAGGACACAAGCTATATTGATAGAACTTGGAACTACATTATTGTGCCAAGTTTCAAAGAGCTAGCACAAACCGTGTTTGATTTAGAGTTCCAACTACATGTATCCATATAGGAGAAAACAGAGTGAAACCTAAACATGAAAACGGTTACTGCAAAGGAACGGTTTAACCTAGAAGAATGAAATTTGGTGAGCCAAGTGGGATTGGTGTACTGATCATTATCTGCAAGTATCATCAAGATTGGGTTAAAAAAATGTTTGCTGAGATTTCAGGAAACTGGCAGTTTTTTGGAAGCTTGCAACCCCTTTCAATGAAAGTGATTCTCGTCAGTCTCTGCTTGGGCCTACTTCAATAGGACACAGTCCATAGCGATAGAAATTGGAACTTCATTATTGTGCCAAGTTTCAAAGAGCTAGCACAAACCGCGTTTGATTTAGAGTTCCAACTCCATGTATCCATATAGGAGAAAACAGAGTGAAACCGAAACATGAAAACGGTTACTGCAAAGGAACGGTTTAACCTAGAAGAACGAAATTTGGTGAGCCAAGTGGGATTGTTGTTCTGATCATTACCTGCAAGTATCATCAAGATTGGGTGAAAAAATGTTTGCTGAGATTTCAGGAAACTCGTACTTTTTTGGAAGCTTTTCAACCCCTTTCAATTAAAGTGATTCTCGTCAGTCTCTGCTTATGGCTTCTTCAATAGGACACAAACCATAGCGATAGAACTTGGAACTCCATTATTGTGCCAAGTTTCAAAGAGCTAGCACAAACCGTGTTTGATTTAGAGTTCCAACTACATGTATCCATCCTAATAGGAGAAAACAGAGTGAAACCTAAATATGAAAACGGTTGCTGCAAAGGAACGGTTTAACCTAGAAGAACGAAATTTGGTGAGCCAAGTGGGATTCATGTACTGATCACTACGTGCAAGTATCATCAAAATGGGTGAAAAAAATGTTTGCTTAGATTTCAGGAAACTTGTAGTTTTTTGGAAGCTTTTCAACCCTTTCAATGAAAGTGATTCTCGTCAGTCTCTGTTTGGGGCTACTTCAATACGACACAAACCATAGTGATAGCACTTGGAACTACATTATTGTGCCAAGTTTCAAAGAGCTACCACAAACCGTGTTTGATTTAGAGTTCCAACTACATGTATCTATATAGGAGAAAACAGAGTGAAACCTAATCATGAAAACGGTTACTGCAAAGGAACGGTTTAACTTAGAAGAACGAAATTTGGTGAGCCAAGTGGGATTGGTGTACTGATGATTTCCTGCAAGTATCATCAAGATTGGGTTGAAAAATGTTTGCTGAGATTTCAGGAAACTCGTAGTTTTTGGAATCTTGGCAACCCCTTTAAATGAAAGTGATTCTCGTCAGTCTCTGCTTGGGGCTTCTGCAATAGGACACAAACCATAGCGATAGAACTTGGAACTTCATTATTGTGCCAAGTTTCAAAGAGCTGGCAAAAACTGTGTTTGATTTAGAGTTCCAAATACATGTATCCATATAGGAGAAAACAGAGTGAAAACTAAACATGAAAACGGTTACTTCACAGGAACGGTTTAACCTAGAAGAATGAAATTTGGTGAGCCAATTGGGATTGGTGTACTGATCATTACCTGCAAGTATCATCAATATTGGGTGAAAAAAATGTTTGCTGAGATTTCAGGAAACTCGTACTTTTTTGGAAGCTTTTCAACCCCTTTCAATGAAAGTGATTCTCGTCAGTCTCTGCTTCGGGCTAATTCAATAGGACAGAAACCATAGCGATAGAACTTGGAACTACATTATTGTGCCAAGTTTCAAAGAGCTAGCACAAACCGTGTTTGATTTAGAGTTCCAACTACATGTATCCTTATAGGAGAAAACAGAGTGAAACCTAAACATGAAAACGGTTACTGCAAAGGAACGGTTTAACCTAGAAGAACGAAATTTGGTGAACCAAGTGGGATTGGTGTACTGATCATTTCCTGCATGTTTAATCAAGATTGGGTGAAAAAAATGTTTGCTGAGATTTCAGGAAACTCGTTGTTTTTTGGAAGCTTGGCAACCCCTTTCAATGAAAGTGATTCTCGTCAGTCTCTGCTTGGGGATACTTCAATAGGACACATACCATAGCGATTGAACTAGGAACTACATTATTGTGCCAAGTTTGAAAGAGCTAGCGCAAACCGTGTTTGATTTAGAGTAAGAACTACATGTATCCATATAGGAGAAAACGGAGTGAAACCTAAACATGAAAACGGTTACTGCAAAGGAACTGTTTAACCTAGAAGAACGAAATTTGGTGAGCCAAGTGGGATAGGTGGGCTGATCATTAAATGGATGTATCATCAAGATTGGGTGAAAAAAATGTTTGCTGAGATTTTAGGAAACTCGTATTTTTTTATAAGCTTTTCAACCCCTTTCAATGAAAGTGATTCTCGTCAGTCTCTGCTTGGGGCTACTTCAATAGGACACAAACCATAGCGATAGAACTTGGAACTACATTATTGTGCGAATTTTCAAAGAGCTAGCACAAACCGTGTTTGATTTAGAGTTCCAACTACATGTATCCATATAGGAGAAAACAGAGTGAAACGTAAACATGAAAACGGTTACTGCAAAGGAACGCTTTATCCTAGAAGAACGAAATTTGGTGAGCCAAGTGGGATTCGTGTACTGATCATTAAATTGAAGTATCATCAAGGTTGGGTGAAAAATGTTTGCTGAGATTTCCGGAAACTCGAAGTTTTTTGGAAGCTTGGCAACCCCTTTCAATGAAAGTGATTCTCGTCAGTCTCTGCTTGGGGCTACTTCTATAAGACACAAACCATAGCGATAGAACTTGGAACTTCATTATTGTGCCAAGATTCAAAGAGCTGGCAAAAACTGTGTTTGATTTAGAGTTCAAACTACATGTATCCATATAGGAGAAAACAGAGTGAAACCTAAACATGAAAACGGTTACTGCAAAGGAAGGGTTTAACATTGAAGAATGAAATTTGGTGAGCCTATTGGGATTCGTGTACTGATCTCTACCTGCAAGTATCATCAAGATTGGGTGAAAAAAATGTTTGCTGAGATTTCAGGAAACTCGCAGTATTTTGGAAGCTTAGCAACCCCTTTCAATGAAAGTGATTCTCGTCAGTCTCTGCTTGGGGCTACTTCAATAGGACACAAACCATAGAGATAGAACTTGTTACTACATTATTGTGCCAAGTTTCAAAGGGCTGGCAAAAACCGTGTTTGATTTAGAGTTCCAACTACATGTATCCTTATAGGAGAAAACAGAGTGAAACGTAAACATGAAAACGGTTACTGCAAAGGAACGGTTTAACCTAGAAGAATGAAATTTGGTGAGACAAGTGGGATTGGTGTACTGATCATTATCTGCAAGTATCATCAAGATTGGGTTAAAAAAAATGTTTGCTGAGATTTCAGGAAACTCGCAGTTTTTTGGAAGCTTGGCAACCCCTTTCAATGAAAGTGATTCTCGTAAGTCTCTTCTTGGGGCTACTTCAATAGGACACAAACCATAGCGATATAACTTGGAACTACATTATTGTGCGAAGTTTCAAATAGCTAGCCAAAACCGTGTTTGATTTAGAGTTCCAACTACATGTATCCATATAGGAGAAAACAGAGTGAAACCTAAACATGAAAACGTTTACTGCAAAGGAACCGTTTAACCTAGAAGAATGAAATTTGGTGAGCCAAGTGGGATTGGTGTACTGATCATTATCTGCAAGTATCATCAAGATTGGGTTAAAAAAATGTTTGCTGAGATTTCAGGAAACTGGCAGTTTTTGGAAGCTTGCAACCCCTTTCAATGAAAGTGATTCTCGTCAGTCTCTGCTTGGGGCTACTTCAATAGGACACAGTCCATAGCGATAGAAATTGGAACTTCATTATTGTGCCAAGTTTCAAAGAGCTAGCACAAACCGCGTTTGATTTAGAGTTCCAACTCCATGTACCCATATAGGAGAAAACAGAGTGAAACCGAAACATGAAAACGGTTACTGCAAAGGAACGGTTTAACCTAGAAGAACGAAATTTGGTGAGCCAAGTGGGATTGGTGTACTGATCATTACCTGCAAGTATCATCAAGATTGGGTGAAAAAATGTTTGCTGAGATTTCAGGAAACTCGTACTTTTTTGGAAGCTTTTCAACCCCTTTCAATTAAAGTGATTCTCGTCAGTCTCTGCTTATGGCTTCTTCAATAGGACACAAACCATAGCGATAGAACTTGGAACTCCATTATTGTGCCAAGTTTCAAAGAGCTAGCACAAACCGTGTTGATTTAGAGTTCCAACTACATGTATCCATCCTAATAGGAGAAAACAGAGTGAAACCTAAACATGAAAACGGTTGCTGCAATGGAACGGTTTAACCCTAGAAGAACGAAATTTGGTGAGCCAAGTGGGATTCATGTACTGATCACTACGTGCAAGTATCATCAAAATGGGTGAAAAAAATGTTTGCTTAGATTTCGGGAAACTCGTAGTTTTTTGGAAGCTTTTCAACCCCTTTCAATGAAAGTGATTCTCGTTAGTCTCTGCTTGGGGCTACTTCAATAGGACACAAACCATAGTGATAGCACTTGGAACTACATTATTGTGCCAAGTTTCAAAGAGCTACCACAAACCGTGTTTGATTTAGAGTTCCAACTACATGTATCTATATAGGGAGAAAACAGAGTGAAACCTAATCATGAAAACGGTTACTGCAAAGGAACGGTTTAACTTAGAAGAACGAAATTTGGTGAGCCAAGTGGGATTGGTGTACTGATGATTTCCTGCAAGTATCATCAAGATTGGTTGAAAAATGTTTGCTGAGATTTCAGGAAACTCGTAGTTTTTTGGAATCTTGGCAACCCCTTTAAATGAAAGTGATTCTCATCAGTCTCTGCTTGGGGCTACTGCAATAGGACACAAACCATAGCGATAGAACTTGGAACTTCATTATTGTGCCAAGTTTCAAAGAGCTGGCAAAAACTGTGTTTGATTTAGAGTTCCAAATACATGTATCCATATAGGAGAAAACAGAGTGAAAACTAAACATGAAAACGGTTACTTCACAGGAACGGTTTAAACCTAGAAGAATGAAATTTGGTGAGCCAATTGGGATTGGTGTACTGATCATTACCTGCAAGTGTCATCAAGATTGGGTGAAAAAATGTTTTGCTGAGATTTCAGGAAACTCGTAGTTTTTTGGAAGCTTTTCAACCCCTTTCAATGAAAGTGATTCTCGTCAGTCTCTGCTTGGGTCTACTTTAATAGGACACAGTCCATAGCGATAGAACTTGGAAATTCATTATTGTGCCAAGTTTCAAAGAGCTATCACAAACCGTGTTTGATTTAGAGTTCCAACTACATGTATCCATATAGGAGAAAACAGAGTGAAACCTAAGCATGAAAACGGTTACTGGAAAGGAACGGTTTAACCTAGAAGAACGAAATTTGGTGAACCAAGTGGGATTGGTGTACTGATCATTTCCTGCAAGTTTAATCAAGATTGGGTGAAAAAAATGTTTGCTGAGATTTCAGGAAACTCGTAGTTTTTTGGAAGCTTGGCAACCCCTTTCAATGAAAGTGATTCTCGTCAGTCTCTGCTTGGGGCTACTTCAATAGGACACATACCATAGCGATTGAACTAGGAACTACATTATTGTGCCAAGTTTCAAAGAGCTAGCACAAACCGTGTTTGATTTAGAGTTCCAACTACATGTATCTATATAGGAGAAAACAGAGTGAAACCTAAACATGAAAACGGTTACTGAAAAGGAACGGTTTAACCTAGAAGAACGAAATTTGGTGTCACAAGTTGGATTGGTGTACTGATCACTACCTGCAAGTATCATCAAGATTGGGTGAAAAAATATTTGCTGAGATTTCAGGAAACTCGTTGTTTTTTGGAAGCTTGGCAACCCTTTTCAATGGAAGTGATTCTCGTCAGTCTCTGCTTGGGGCTACTTCAATAGGACACAAACCATAGTGATAAAACTTGGAACTACATTATTGTGCCACGTTTCAAAGAGCTAGCACAAACCGTGTTTGGTTTAGAGTTCCAACTACATGTATCCATATAGGAGAAAACAGAGTGAAACCTAAACATGAAAATGGTTACTGCAAAGGAAAGGTTTAACCTAGAAGAACGAAATTTGGGGGGCCAAGTGGGATTCGAGGGCTGATCATTAAATGGAAGTATCATCAAGATTGGGTGAAAAAATGTTTGCTGAGATTTCAGGAAACTCGTAGTTTTTTGGAAGCTTGGCAACCTCTTTCAATGAAAGTGATTCTCTTCAGTTTCTGGTTGGGGCTACTTCAATAGGACACAAACCATAGCGATAGAATATGGAAATACATTTTTGTGCGAAGTTTCAAAGAGCTAGCACAAACCGTGTTTGATTTAGAGTTCCAACTACATGTATCCATATAGGAGAAAACAGAGTGAAACCTAAACATGAAAATGGTTACTGCAAAGGAACCGTTTAACCTAGAAGAACGAAGTTTGGTGAGACAAGTGGAATTGGTGTACTGATCATTAAATGGAAGTATATCAAGTTTGGGTGAAAAAATGTTTGCTGAGATTTCAGTAAACTCGGTAGTTTTTTGGAAGCTTTTCAACCCCTTTCAATGAAAGTGATTCTCGTCAGTCTCTGCTTGAGGCTACTTTAATAGGACACAGTCCATAGCGATAGAACTTGGAACTTCATTATTGTGCCAAGTTTCAAAGAGCTATCACAAACCGGTGTTTGATTTAGAGTTCCAATACATGTATCCATATAGGAGAAAACAGAGGTGAAACCTAAACATGAAAACGGTTACTGGAAAGGAACGGTTTAACCTAGAAGAACGAAATTTGGTGAACCAAGTGGGATTGGTGTACTGATCATTTCCTGCAAGTTTAATCAAGATTTGGTGAAAAAAATGTTTGCTGAGATTTTAGGAAACTCGTAGTTTTTTGGAAGCTTTGGCAACCCCTTTCAATGAAAGTGATTCTCGTCAGTCTCTGCTTGGGGCTACTTCAATAGGACACATACCATAGCGATTGAACTAGGAACTACATTATTGTGCCAAGTTTCACGCAAACCGTGTTTGATTTAGAGTAAGAACTACATGTATCCATATAGGAGAAAACGGAGTGAAACCTAAACATGAAAACGGTTACTGCAAAGGAATTGTTTAACCTAGAAGAACGTAATTTGGTGAGCCAAGTGGGATTGGTGGGCTGATCATTAAATGGACGTATCATCAAGATTGGGTGAAAAAATGTTTGCTGAGATTTCAGGAAACTCGTAGTTTTTTGGAAGCTTTTCAACCCATTTCAATGAAAGTGATTCTCGTCAGTCTCTGCTTGGCGCTACTTCAATAGGACAGAAACCATAGCGATAGAACTTGGAACTGCATTATTGTGCCAATTTTCAAAGAGCTAGCACAAAACCGCATTTGATTTAGAATTCCACTACATGTATCCATCCTTATAGGAGAAAACAGAGTGAAAAACTAAACATGAAAACAGTTACTGCAAAGGAACGGTTTAACCTAGAAGAACGAAATTTGGTGAGCCAAGTTGGATTGGTGTCCTGATCCTTTCTTGCAAATATCATCAAGATTGGGTGAAAAAATGTTTGCTGAGATTTCAGGGAACTAGTAATTTTTTGGAACCTTGGCAACCCCTTTCAATGAAAGTGATTATCGTCAGTCTCTGCTTGGGGCTTCTTCAATAAGACACAAACCATAGCGATAGAACTTGGAACTACATTATGGTGCCAAGTTTCAAAGAGCTAGCACAAACCGTGTTTGATTTAGAGTTCCAACTACATGTATCCATATAGGAGAAAACAGAGTGAAACGTAAACATGAAAACGGTTACTGCAAAGGATCGGTTTAACCTAGAAGAACGAAATTTTGTGAGCCAAGTGGGATTCATGTACTGATCACTACCTGCAAGTATCATCAAGATTGGGTGAAAAAATGTTTGCTGAGATTTCAGGAAACTCGCAGTTTTTTGAAGCTTAGCAACCCCTTTCAATGTAAGTGATTCTCGTCAGTCTCTGCTTGGGGTTACTTCAATAGGACACAAACCATAGCGATAGAAGTTGGAACTACATTATTGTGCCAAGTTTCAAAGAGCTAGCGCAAACCGTGTTTGATTTAGAGTTCCAACTACATGTATCTATATAGGAGAAAAAAGAGTGAAACCAAAACATGAAAACGGTTACTGAAAAGGAACGGTTTAACCTAGAAGAACGAAATTGGTGACACAAGTGGATTGGTGTACTGATCACTACCTGCAAGTATCATCAAGATTGGGTGAAAAAATATTTGCTGAGATTTCAGGAAACTCGTTGTTTTTTGGAAGCTTGGCAACCCTTTTCAATGGAAGTGATTCTCGTCAGTCTCTGCTTGGGGCTACTTCAATAGGACGCAAACCATAGTGATAGAACTTGGAACTACATTATTCTCCCAAGTTTCAAAGAGCTAGCACAAACCGTGTTTGGTTTAGAGTTCCAACTACATGTATCCATATAGGAGAAAACAGAGTGAAACCTAAACATGAAAATGGTTAATGCAAAGAAAGGTTTAACCTAGAAGAACGAAATTTGGGGAGCCAAGTGGGATTCGAGGGCTGATCATTAAATGGAAGTATCATCAAGATTGGGTGAAAAAATGTTTGCTGCGATTTCAGGAAACTCGTAGTTTTTTGGAAGCTTGGCAACCCTTTTCAATGAAAGTGATTCTCGTCAGTCTCTGCTTGGGGCTACTTCAATAGGACACAATCCATAGCGATAGAACTTGGAACTTCATTATTGTGCCAAGTATCAAAGAGCTAGCACAAACCGTGTTTGATTACAGTTCCAACTACATGTATCCATACAGGAGAAAACAGAGGGAAACCTAAACATGAAAACGGTTACTGCAAAGGAACGGTTTAACCTAGAAGAACGAAATTTGGTGAGCCAAGTGGGATTCGTGTGCTGATCATTACCTGCAAGTATCATCAAGATTGGGTGAAAAAATGTTTGCTGAGATTTCAGGAAACTCGCAGTTTTTTGGAAGCTTAGTAACCCCTTTCAATGAAAGTGATTCTCGTCAGTCCCTGCGTGAGGATACTTGAATACGACACAAACCAGAGCGATAGAACTTGGAAGTACATTATTGTGCCAAGTTTCAAAGAGCTAGCCCAAACCGTGTTTGATTTAGAATTCCAACTACATGTATCCATATAGGAGAAAACAGAGTGAAACCTAAACATGAAAACGGTTACCGTAAAGGAACTGATTAACCTAGAAGAACGAAATTTGGTGAGCCAAGGGGGATTGGAGGGCTGATCATTAAATGGAAGTATCATCAATATTGGGTGAAAAAATGTTTGCTGAGACTTCAGGAAACTCGCAGTTTTTTGGAAGCTTGCCAACCCCTTTCAATGAAAGTGATTCTCGTCAGTCTCGGCCTGGGGCTACATCAATAGACACAAACCATAGCGATAGAACTTGGAACTACATTATTGTGCCACGTGTCAAAGAGCTAGCACAAACCGTGTTTCATTTAGTGTTTCAATTATACGTATCCATATAGGAGAAAACGGAGTGAAACCTAAACATGAAAACGGTTACTGCAAAGGAATCGTTTCACCTAGAAGAACGAAGTTTGGTGAGCCAAGGGGGATTGGAGGACTGATCCTTAAATGGAAGTATCATCAAGATTGCGTGAAAAAATGTTTGCTGAGATTTCATGAAACTCGTAGTTTTTTGGAAGCTTGGCAACCCCTTTCAATGAAAGTGATTTTCGTCAGTCTCTGCTTTTGGCTACTTCAATAGGACACAAACAATAGCCATAGAACTTGGAAGTACATTATTGTGCCAACTTTTCAAAGAGCTAGCACAAACCGTGTTTGATTTAGAGTTCCAACTACATGTATCCATATAGGACAAAGAGAGTGAAACCTAAACATGAAAACGGTTACTGCAAAGGAACGGTTTAACCTAGAAGAACGAAATTTGGTGAGCAAAGTGGATTGGTGGGCTGATTATTAAATTGAAGTATCATCAAATTGGGTGAAAAAATGTTTGCTGAGATTTCAGGAAACTCGTAGTTTCTTGGAAGCTTGGCAACCCCTTTCAATGAAAGTGATTCTCGTCAGTCTCTGCTTGGGGCTACTTCAATAGGACACATACCATAGCGATTGAACTAGGAACTACATTACTGTGCCAAGTTTCAAAGAGCTAGCACAAACCGTGTTTGATTTAGAGTTCCAACTACATGTATCCTTATAGGAGAAAACACAGTGAAACCTAAACATGAAAACGGTTATTGGAAAGGAACGGTTTAACCTAGAAGAACGAAATTTGGTGGGGGCAAGTGGGATTGGTGGGCTGATCATTAAATGGAAGTTTCATCAAGATTGGGTGAAAAAATGTTTGCTAAGATTTCAGGAAACTCGTAGTTTTTTGGAAGTTTGGCAACCCCTTTCAATGAAAGTGATTCTAGTCAATCTCTGCTTGGGGCTACATCAGTAGGACACAAATCATAGCGATAGAACTTGGAACTACATTATTGTGCTACGTTCAAAGAGCTAGCACAAACCGTGTTTGATTTAGAGTTCCAACTACATGTATCCATATAGGAGAAAACAGAGTGAAACCTAAACATGAAAACGGTTACTGCAAAGGAACGGTTTAACCTAGAAGAACGAAATTTGGTGAGCCATGTGGGATTCGTGTACTGATCACTACCTGCAAGTATCATCAAGATTGGGTCAAAAAATGTTTGCTGAGATTTCCGGAAACTCGTAGTTTTTGGAAGCTTGGCAACCCCTTTCAATGAAAGTGATTCTCGTCAGTCTCTGCTTGGGGCTACTTCAATAGGGCACAAACCATAGCGATAGAACTTGGAACTACATTATTGTGCCAAGTTTCAAAGAGCTAGCACAAACCGTGTTTGATTTAGAGTTCCAAATACATGTATCCATATAGGAGAAAACCGAGTGAAACCTAAACATGAAAACGGTTACTGCAAAGGACAGGTTTAACCTAGAATAACGAAATTTGGTGAGACAAGTGGGATTCATTTACTGATCACTACCCGCAAGTATCATCAAGATTGGGTAAAACGCAATTTTATTGAGATTGAGATTTCAGGAAACGCAGTTTTTTGGAAGCTTGGCAACCCCTTTCAATGAAAGTGATTCTCATCAGTCTCGGCTTGGGGCTACTTCAATAGGACACAAATCATAGCGAAAGAACTTTAACTACATTATTGTGCCAAGTTTCAAAGAGCTAGCACAAACCGTGTTTGATTTAGAGTTCCAACTACATGTATGCATATAGGAGAAAAAAGAGTGAAACCTAAACATGAGAACGATTACTGCAAAGGAACGGTTTAACCTAGAAGAACGAAATTTGGTGAGCAAAGTGGGATTAGTGGGCTGATTATTAAATTGAAGTATCACCAAGATTGGGTGAAAAAATGTTTGCTGAGATTTCCGGAAACTCGAAGTTTTTGGAAGCTTGGCAACCCCTTTCAATGAAAGTGATTCTCGTCAGTCTCTGCTTGGGGCTACTTCTATAAGACACAAACCATAGCGATAGAACTTGGAACTTCATTATTGTGCCAAGATTCAAAGAGCTGGCAAAAACTGTGTTTGATTTAGAGTTCAAACTACATGTATCCATATAGGAGAAAACAGAGTGAAACCTAAACATGAAAACGGTTACTGCAAAGGAAGGGTTTAACATTGAAGAATGAAATTTGGTGAGCCTATTGGGATTCGTGTACTGATCTCTACCTGCAAGTATCATCAAGATTGGGTGAAAAAAATGTTTTGCTGAGATTTCAGGAAACTCGCAGTATTTTGGAAGCTTAGCAACCCCTTTCAATGAAAGTGATTCTCGTCAGTCTCTGCTTGGGGCTACTTCAATAGGACACAAACCATAGAGATAGAACTTGTTACTACATTATTGTGCCAAGTTTCAAAGGGCTGGCAAAAACCGTGTTTTGATTTAGAGTTCCAACTACATGTATCCTTATAGGAGAAAACAGAGTGAAACGTAAACATGAAAACGGTTACTGCAAAGGAACGGTTTAACCTAGAAGAATGAAATTTGGTGAGACAAGTGGGATTGGTGTACTGATCATTATCTGCAAGTATCATCAAGATTGGGTTAAAAAAAATGTTTGCTGAGATTTCAGGAAACTCGCAGTTTTTTGGAAGCTTGGCAACCCCTTTCAATGAAAGTGATTCTCGTAAGTCTCTTCTTGGGGCTACTTCAATAGGACACAAACCATAGCCATAGAACTTGGAACCACATTATTGTGCCAACTTTCAAAGAGCTAGCACAAACCGTGTTTGATTTAGAGTTCCAACTACATGTATCCATATAGGAGAAAACAGAGTGAAACCTAAACATGAAAACGTTTACTGCAAAGGAACCGTTTAACCTAGAAGAACGAAATTTGGTGAGCAAAGTGGGATTGGTGTACTGATCATTATCTGCAAGTATCACCAAGATTGGGTGAAAAAATGTTTGCTGAGATTTCCGGAAACTCGTAGTTTTTGGAAGCTTGGCAACCCCTTTCAATGAAAGTGATTCTCCCCAGTCTCTGCTTGGGGAATCTTCAATGGGACACAAACCATAGCGGTAGAACTTGGAACTTCATTATTGTGCCAAGTTTCAAAGAGCTAGCACAAACCGCGTTTGATTTAGAGTTCCAACTCCATGTACCCATATAGGAGAAAACAGAGTGAAACCGAAACATGAAAACGGTTACTGCAAAGGAACGGTTTAACCGAGAAGAACGAAATTTGGTGAGCCAAGTGGGATTCGTGTACTGATCATTAAATGGAAGTATCATCAATATTGGGTCTAAAAATGTTTGCTGAGATTTCCGGAAACTCGTAGTTTTTTGGAAGCTTGGCAACCCCTTTCAATGAAAGTGATTCTCGTCAGTCTGTGCTTTGGGCTACTTCAATAGGACACAAACCATAGCGATAGAACTTGGAACTACATTATTGTGCCAAGTTTCAAAGAGCTAGCACCAACCGTGTTTTGATTTAGAGTTCCAACTACATGTATCCATATAGGAGAAAACAGAGTGAAACCTAAACATGAAAACGGTTCCTGCAAAGGAACGGTTTAACCAAGAAGAACGAAATTTGGTGAGCCAAGTGGTATTCGTGTACTGATCATTAAATGGAAGTATCATCAAGATTCGGTGTAAAATGTTTGCTGAGATTTCCGGAAACTCGTACTTTTTGGAACCTTTGCAACCCCTTTCAATGAAAGTGATTCTCCTCAGTCTCTGCTTGGGGCTACTTCAATAGGACACAAACCATAGCGATAGAACTTGGAACTACATTATTGTGCCAAGTTTCAAAGAGCTACCACAAACCGTGTTTGATTTAGAGTTCCAACTACATGTATCTATATAGGAGAAAACAGAGTGAAACCTAATCATGAAAACGGTTACTGCAAAGGAACGGTTTAACTTAGAAGAACGAAATTTGTGAGCCAAGTGGGATTGGTGTACTGATGATTTCCTGCAAGTATCATCAAGATTGGTTGAAAAATGTTTGCTGAGATTTCAGGAAACTCGTAGTTTTTTGGAATCTTGGCAACCCCTTTAAATGAAAGTGATTCTCATCAGTCTCTGCTTGGGGCTACTGCAATAGGACACAAACCATAGCGATAGAACTTGGAACTTCATTATTGTGCCAAGTTTCAAAGAGCTGGCAAAAACTGTGTTTGATTTAGAGTTCCAAATACATGTATCCATATAGGAGAAAACAGAGTGAAAACTAAACATGAAAACGGTTACTTCACAGGAACGGTTTAACCTAGAAGAATGAAATTTGGTGAGCCAATTGGGATTGGTGTACTGATCATTACCTGCAAGTGTCATCAAGATTGGGTGAAAAAATGTTTGCTGAGATTTCAGGAAACTCGTAGTTTTTTGGAAGCTTTTCAACCCCTTTCAATGAAAGTGATTCTCGTCAGTCTCTGCTTGGGTCTACTTTAATAGGACACAGTCCATAGCGATAGAACTTGGAATTCATTATTGTCCAAGTTTCAAAGAGCTATCACAAACCGTGTTTGATTTAGAGTTCCAACTACATGTATCCATATAGGAGAAAACAGAGTGAAACCTAAGCATGAAAACGGTTACTGGAAAGGAACGGTTTAACCTAGAAGAACGAAATTTGGTGAACCAAGTGGGATTGGTGTACTGAATCATTTCCTGCAAGTTTAATCAAGATTGGGTGAAAAAAATGTTTGCTGAGATTTCAGGAAACTCGTAGTTTTTGGAAGCTTGGCAACCCCTTTCAATGAAAGTGATTCTCGTCAGTCTCTGCTTGGGGCTACTTCAATAGGACACATACCATAGCGATTGAACTAGGAACTACATTATTGTGCCAAGTTTCAAAGAGCTAGCACAAACCGTGTTTGATTTAGAGTTCCAACTACATGTATCTATATAGGAGAAAACAGAGTGAAACCTAAACATGAAAACGGTTACTGAAAAGGAACGGTTTAACCTAGAAGAACGAAATTTGGTGACACAAGTTGGATTGGTGTACTGATCACTACCTGCAAGTATCATCAAGATTGGGTGAAAAAATATTTGCTGAGATTTCAGGAAACTCGTTGTTTTTTGGAAGCTTGGCAACCCTTTTCAATGGAAGTGATTCTCGTCAGTCTCTGCTTGGGGCTACTTCAATAGGACACAAACCATAGTGATAAAACTTGAACTACATTATTGTGCCACGTTTCAAAGAGCTAGCACAAACCGTGTTTGGTTTAGAGTTCCAACTACATGTATCCATATAGGAGAAAACAGAGTGAAACCTAAACATGAAAATGGTTACTGCAAAGGAAAGGTTTAACCTAGAAGAACGAAATTTGGGGGGCCAAGTGGGATTCGAGGGCTGATCATTAAATGGAAGTATCATCAAGATTGTTGGGTGAAAAAATGTTTGCTGAGATTTCAGGAAACTCGTAGTTTTTTGGAAGCTTGGCAACCTCTTTCAATGAAAGTGATTCTCTTCAGTTTCTGGTTGGGGCTACTTCAATAGGACACAAACCATAGCGATAGAATATGGAACTACATTTTTGTGCGAAGTTTCAAAGAGCTAGCACAAACCGTGTTTGATTTAGAGTTCCAACTACATGTATCCATATAGGAGAAAACAGAGTGAAACCTAAACATGAAAATGGTTACTGCAAAGGAACCGTTTAACCTAGAAGAACGAAGTTTGGTGAGACAAGTGGAATTGGTGTACTGATCATTAAATGGAAGTATATCAAGTTTGGGTGAAAAAATGTTTGCTGAGATTTCAGTAAACTCGTAGTTTTTTGGAAGCTTTTCAACCCCTTTCAATGAAAGTGATTCTCGTCAGTCTCTGCTTGAGGCTACTTTAATAGGACACAGTCCATAGCGATAGAACTTGGAACTTCATTATTGTGCCAAGTTTCAAAGAGCTATCACAAACCGTGTTTGATTTAGAGTTCCAAATACATGTATCCATATAGGAGAAAACAGAGTGAAACCTAAACATGAAAACGGTTACTGGAAAGGAACGGTTTAACCTAGAAGAACGAAATTTGGTGAACCAAGTGGGATTGGTGTACTGATCATTTCCTGCAAGTTTAATCAAGATTTGGTGAAAAAAATGTTTGCTGAGATTTTAGGAAACTCGTAGTTTTTTGGAAAGCTTGGCAACCCCTTTCAATGAAAGTGATTCTCGTCAGTCTCTGCTTGGGGCTACTTCAATAGGACACATACCATAGCGATTGAACTAGGAACTACATTATTGTGCCAAGTTTCAAAGAACTAGCGCAAACCGTGTTTGATTTAGAGTAAGAACTACATGTATCCATATAGGAGAAAACGGAGTGAAACCTAAACATGAAAACGGTTACTGCAAAGGAATTGTTTAACCTAGAAGAACGTAATTTGGTGAGCCAAGTGGGATTGGTGGGCTGATCATTAAATGGACGTATCATCAAGATTGGGTGAAAAAATGTTTGCTGAGATTTCAGGAAACTCGTAGTTTTTTGGAAGCTTTTCAACCCATTTCAATGAAAGTGATTCTCGTCAGTCTCTGCTTGGCGCTACTTCAATAGGACAGAAACCATAGCGATAGAACTTGGAACTGCATTATTGTGCCAATTTTCAAAGAGCTAGCACAAACCGCATTTGATTTAGAATTCCACTACATGTATCCATCCTTATAGGAGAAAACAGAGTGAAAACTAAACATGAAAACAGTTACTGCAAAGGAACGGTTTAACCTAGAAGAACGAAATTTGGTGAGCCAAGTTGGATTGGTGTCCTGATCCTTTCTTGCAAATATCATCAAGATTGGGTGAAAAAATGTTTGCTGAGATTTCAGGGAACTAGTAATTTTTTGGAACCTTGGCAACCCCTTTCAATGAAAGTGATTATCGTCAGTCTCTGCTTGGGGCTTCTTCAATAAGACACAAACCATAGCGATAGAACTTGGAACTACATTATGGTGCCAAGTTTCAAAGAGCTAGCACAAACCGTGTTTGATTTAGAGTTCCAACTACATGTATCCATATAGGAGAAAACAGAGTGAAACGTAAACATGAAAACGGTTACTGCAAAGGATCGGTTTAACCTAGAAGAACGAAATTTTGTGAGCCAAGTGGGATTCATGTACTGATCACTACCTGCAAGTATCATCAAGATTGGGTGAAAAAATGTTTGCTGAGATTTCAGGAAACTCGCAGTTTTTTTGAAGCTTAGCAACCCCTTTCAATGTAAGTGATTCTCGTCAGTCTCTGCTTGGGGTTACTTCAATAGGACACAAACCATAGCGATAGAAGTTGGAACTACATTATTGTGCCAAGTTTCAAAGAGCTAGCGCAAACCGTGTTTGATTTAGAGTTCCAACTACATGTATCTATATAGGAGAAAAAAGAGTGAAACCAAAACATGAAAACGGTTACTGAAAAGGAACGGTTTAACCTAGAAGAACGAAATTTGGTGACACAAGTTGGATTGGTGTACTGATCACTACCTGCAAGTATCATCAAGATTGGGTGAAAAAATATTTGCTGAGATTTCAGGAAACTCGTTGTTTTTTGGAAGCTTGGCAACCCTTTTCAATGGAAGTGATTCTCGTCAGTCTCTGCTTGGGGCTACTTCAATAGGACGCAAACCATAGTGATAGAACTTGGAACTACATTATTCTCCCAAGTTTCAAAGAGCTAGCACAAACCGTGTTTGGTTTAGAGTTCCAACTACATGTATCCATATAGGAGAAAACAGAGTGAAACCTAAACATGAAAATGGTTAATGCAAAGAAAGGTTTAACCTAGAAGAACGAAATTTGGGGAGCCAAGTGGGATTCGAGGGCTGATCATTAAATGGAAGTATCATCAAGATTGGGTGAAAAAATGTTTGCTGCGATTTCAGGAAACTCGTAGTTTTTTGGAAGCTTGGCAACCCTTTTCAATGAAAGTGATTCTCGTCAGTCTCTGCTTGGGGCTACTTCAATAGGACACAATCCATAGCGATAGAACTTGGAACTTCATTATTGTGCCAAGTATCAAAGAGCTAGCACAAACCGTGTTTGATTACAGTTCCAACTACATGTATCCATACAGGAGAAAACAGAGGGAAACCTAAACATGAAAACGGTTACTGCAAAGGAACGGTTTAACCTAGAAGAACGAAATTTGGTGAGCCAAGTGGGATTCGTGTGCTGATCAATTACCTGCAAGTATCATCAAGATTGGGTGAAAAAATGTTTGCTGAGATTTCAGGAAACTCGCAGTTTTTTGGAAGCTTAGTAACCCTTTCAATGAAAGTGATTCTCGTCAGTCCCTGCGTGAGGCTACTTGAATACGACACAAACCAGAGCGATAGAACTTGGAAGTACATTATTGTGCCAAGTTTCAAAGAGCTAGCCCAAACCGTGTTTGATTTAGAATTCCAACTACATGTATCCATATAGGAGAAAACAGAGTGAAACCTAAACATGAAAACGGTTACCGTAAAGGAACTGATTAACCTAGAAGAACGAAATTTGGTGAGCCAAGGGGGATTGGAGGGCTGATCATTAAATGGAAGTATCATCAATATTGGGTGAAAAAATGTTTGCTGAGACTTCAGGAAACTCGCAGTTTTTTGGAAGCTTGCCAACCCCTTTCAATGAAAGTGATTCTCGTCAGTCTCGGCCTGGGGCTACATCAATAGGACACAAACCATAGCGATAGAACTTGGAACTACATTATTGTGCCACGTGTCAAAGAGCTAGCACAAACCGTGTTTCATTTAGTGTTTCAATTATACGTATCCATATAGGAGAAAACGGAGTGAAACCTAAACATGAAAACGGTTACTGCAAAGGAATCGTTTCACCTAGAAGAACGAAGTTTGGTGAGCCAAGGGGGATTGGAGGACTGATCCTTAAATGGAAGTATCATCAAGATTGCGTGAAAAAATGTTTGCTGAGATTTCATGAAACTCGTAGTTTTTTGGAAGCTTGGCAACCCCTTTCAATGAAAGTGATTTTCGTCAGTCTCTGCTTTTGGCTACTTCAATAGGACACAAACAATAGCCATAGAACTTGGAAGTACATTATTGTGCCAACTTTCAAAGAGCTAGCACAAACCGTGTTTGATTTAGAGTTCCAACTACATGTATCCATATAGGACAAAGAGAGTGAAACCTAAACATGAAAACGGTTACTGCAAAGGAACGGTTTAACCTAGAAGAACGAAATTTGGTGAGCAAAGTGGGATTGGTGGGCTGATTATTAAATTGAAGTATCATCAAATTGGGTGAAAAAATGTTTGCTGAGATTTCAGGAAACTCGTAGTTTCTTGGAAGCTTGGCAACCCCTTTCAATGAAAGTGATTCTCGTCAGTCTCTGCTTGGGGCTACTTCAATAGGACACATACCATAGCGATTGAACTAGGAACTACATTACTGTGCCAAGTTTCAAAGAGCTAGCACAAACCGTGTTTGATTTAGAGTTCCAACTACATGTATCCTTATAGGAGAAAACACAGTGAAACCTAAACATGAAAACGGTTATTGGAAAGGAACGGTTTAACCTAGAAGAACGAAATTTGGTGGGGCAAGTGGGATTGGTGGGCTGATCATTAAATGGAAGTTTCATCAAGATTGGGTGAAAAAATGTTTGCTAAGATTTCAGGAAACTCGTAGTTTTTTGGAAGTTTGGCAACCCCTTTCAATGAAAGTGATTCTAGTCAATCTCTGCTTGGGGCTACATCAGTAGGACACAAATCATAGCGATAGAACTTGGAACTACATTATTGTGCTACGTTTCAAAGAGCTAGCACAAACCGTGTTTGATTTAGAGTTCCAACTACATGTATCCATATAGGAGAAAACAGAGTGAAACCTAAACATGAAAACGGTTACTGCAAAGGAACGGTTTAACCTAGAAGAACGAAATTTGGTGAGCCATGTGGGATTCGTGTACTGATCACTACCTGCAAGTATCATCAAGATTGGGTCAAAAAATGTTTGCTGAGATTTCCGGAAACTCGTAGTTTTTGGAAGCTTGGCA